>NC_056726.1:94002744-94152744 GCF_019279795.1 Protopterus annectens | reverse complement strand
CAGTGGTTGTTAAGGAGATATGTCCTGGTGTAGTGCAGTATCCAGGGTATATGCAATTAGGTGTATGTAAATGAGCCAGTTATTGAATATCAAAAAGGGCCACCATGTCCGTAGGTACTAACCATGGTATGGCTAGAACTGTGTTGGTGTAGGCAGAGCAAATAGCTAAAATCAAAAGGGTGTGTGTCATGGCATGTTTAAGCAGATTGGAGCTTAGCAGCACCTGTTTAAGCTCAGCTAAGCACAGCTAAGCAGGGGTGTGTGTCTGTGGCTGCTAAGCTATGCAGCGCATGTTTTAGCTGACTAAAGAAAAGCTAAGCATGCCTGTGAACAGGGGAAGATCCAAACTGCCGAACAATGTTTACACTAGCGCCACGGGTTTGCATGGCACTCCAGTGCTTATCAGTGGAAGAAAATAAATAAATAAATAAATAAATACATAAATAAATAAATAAATAAAAGGAAATAGCCTGGGAAAGCCAATCAAGTATAAATGACTGATGAGCCCTGTTCAACGGACACTGGCCCATTCAAACCCCCAATGATACACCTATCAGGTGGAATGCAGCATAATGAGCCAATCACACAGGCTGCAACTGCAGTATACCACTACAAAGTATGCATACACCCAACAATCTGATTTTCCCACATACTCTGCACCATTGGAGTACACGCCTGGGAATTTTAACTGACAAAATGCTAGGGGCTGCTGCTGCCCTGCTACATCTGTATGTGCTAGAGGGTGAGGTCAGTGATCATGCTGATTCTGATAATAGGCCCAGACTGAGAAGGAAAAGAGTGTTCAGGCCCAGGGTAAACTTTCAGGGGATACACGATTTGGAATTCAAACCCCCAATGATACACCTATCAGGTGGAATGCAGCATAATGAGCCAATCACACAGGCTGCAACTGCAGTATACCACTATAAAGTATGCATACACCCAACAATCTGATTTTCCCACATACTCTGCACCATTGGAGTACACGCCTGGGAATTTTAACTGACAAAATGCTAGGGGCTGCTGCTGCCCTGCTACATCTGTATGTGCAAGAGGGTGAGGTCAGTGATGATGCTGATTCTGATAATAGGCCCAGACTGAGAAGGAAAAGAGTGTTCAGGCCCAGGGTAAACTTTCAGGGGATACACGATTTGGAGATAGTAGAGCACGACAGGGTGGACAGGGACGTACTACATGAATTCACCAAGATCTGCTGCCCTCACCTCAGACCCAGAGCTAATAGAGGGGAACCCATCCCAGTGGAAACAAAGGTATGTGTAGCCTTAAGAATACTAACTACAGGTACTTTCCAAAGACCTACTGGATACATCATGGGCATCTCAAAGGCATCCACATCCAGGGTACTCCACCAGTTCCTGGATGTCATGTTAACACATGCCAGTGAGCACATTTATTTACCCCGCACCCCTGAGGAGAGGACCAACAATATGCATCTCTTCCACTTTGTAGCACACTACCCAGAGGTACTGGGTGCCATAGACTGCACTCATGTGTACATCAAAGCACCACCCGGTGAGGCGGGTAGAGTCTATGCCAGTGGCAAGGGGTATCACTCCATCAACTGCCAGGTTGTGCGCAATGCCCAGGGCATTATCATGAATGTGTGTCTGCTGGCAGCTCTGGCAGTTATCATGACTCCCAGATCTGACAAGCATCAGACCTGTACCAGACATTTGCTGGGGGGACATCCCATGTGGGCATCTACTGGGGGATGCTGGCTATGTATTGGTGCCATCAATGATGACACCCATCAGAAATGCACACACACCAACTGAAGAACACCATAATGAGGCACACGCACAAACTAGGAACATAACAGAGCATGTGTTTGGGCTGCTCAAGTCACAATTCCACTGCCTTGGCATATCTGGTGGAGCCTGCAGTACTCTCCAGCCACATGTGTACACATGTTCATAGTATATGCCATGCTACACAATATGATCCTGTGGAAACAGCTGCAGCAGGAACATCACAGGGAAGGGACACACAGCCCCCCACCAGTGCCAAGGTCCCCACAGGCACAGGGGGACTCAGGGTAGGAACCCCCTGAGCCTGTCACTGTAGGCAGACGTAGGCATGCCCGGTATGCCCTGGCCTTGGCAAAGAGGCAATGCATAGCACATGCACTGACAACCTAGGGATCCAGGGACTAACACTTCACTCCGACTCACATACATAGTAAAAAGAATGTCAGCCATACCATACTACCTGTACCTTACCATGTATAGGCTGTGTACTGCATGCAATTGACACAGTCTGCCCTGAAGCACTGTCCTCTCAACTGCTGCAAGAACAAGGTAAGTCACTCTTCTTAACAACAAATGAATGGGTTAGTAGACTGTAGTAGCATATGTATGGTATTGCTGCATGTATGCAAGGGAATGGAATGGGCTAACAGGATAGCAGCAGGCAACTGACAGGTATGTTGGACAACAGGGACTCTCTGCCAAGTACTGGCTGCCCCAGAATATGCAGTAGGTCCCAAGCCAGCAAAACCCACTGCACTATGTGAGCGACTTACACACAATGGGGTCATAAGACAGATGCATGGATGTCAAAGTCAGAGTCCCCTACATACCTCTCAACCTCTTAGTGCAAGAAATCTGTACAAACCCATAAAGAAAAGTGGGACATAGGCTGAAAAAGAGGGACAATTGTTAAATATTGCACTTACAAACTTAGAAAGTGGATAGAATAACAGGTTTTGCATTAGCATGAGTTTTCTGAAAGGTATGAAGTCTGAAACTCAAATCAGCCTGTAATGATTTGCCAGTACTTTGGCAGAAAACCACAATTTTATGAAAAAAGGGACTCAAAATATTAGACAAACATCTAGATATTCTCTGAAAATCTGTACAGTTGAGAGGTATGGTCCCCTACCCCTGACATACCCGTGTTCTCATGCAACTACAATAACATATATGTTTGTAAGGTAATAGCAGCAGACCACACATCCCCAGGGCTGTCCCAATCAACTTGCTAACATGTTACATTTCCACAATATTCAGGGGTCAATAGTTTCAGGATGTACACTGCACTGAATGGTGGATGTCATGGCCTAGTGGGCTAAGTACATTATTGTGGTTGATAGGGCCCATGGTTTGAGACTGGCTGTGCCTACTGTTTTGCATGTCAGCTACACCTATGGTAGGAGTTATACAGACTGTCCAGATGTCAGTATTTGTTACTGCAGGAAAGCTGGACAAAGCCAGAGACAATGGTGGGATGGGGTGGTCACAGATTTGGACAGTACACAGCTCTGAGTAATGCAGATGGTGTCTAGTAGAACAGCAGATTGTGACAAGTCAGTGCAGCACCAGGATATAAAGGCTGCCATGTAACTGTGTCAGTACTGACAACAAGTCAGTGGGCACCATCCATACCCCATGAATGACATGGTTTTGCAGAATGCCCACATGTATGCCTCATATATCTGTTCCATTTGCCATAACATTGCATTTGTCTGGCAAATTATTGGCAAACCAATAAAGGTTGATGTGAAAACATACATGACAGACAGATTGTTGTGATGCAGACTTCATACCCATAAGAAAATGCAAGCTAATACGAAATCAGTATACTAACTTCCTATGTTTGTATGAGGAATATTAAGATCCTGTCCCCATGTTTGGGCCTGTGTCCTACAGTTATTTATGGCATGGTCCAAATGTCTGGCTGTAAGAGTTTGAGAGGTATGGCAAAAATGTAGCCTTATAATAACAGCGCAACACAAACCATCACAGGACCACATCAGATGTATGGGGCACAATGCTGGACAACCTGCAAAACAGGTACAGTCAGAGGTGTGAAGTCTGTAATCCTGTGTGTTGTGTTACATCTTCTATCCCAGTCACACCATAAATACAATTACATAGAGCAGCAACTGTGGACAAAGCCTGGAACTGGAGCAGAGCAGGACAAAGGCCCACATATAAGGGGAAGCAGGAAACACTGGCCAGACAAATGTAGAATGTGCAGACTACAACAATTTGTGCAGTAGCATGGGCTCCCTGCAGTGTATGGAGTCAGTAGCCAAATATTTGTCAGCGGTTCCTCATATTAATCTATATATATCTGCCAAAGACATACCAGGAAATCACAGTGCTATGTAAAATGTACCACACATGTTATGCAAAACTCTGCTCAGTCCAATAAAGATAGCACAAATCCGGGAGATCCCTCAACCAGTATATCAGTGAGGTACTGGACTGTTTAAACAGGTTCCTCAGCCAATTGGCTCTAGCACACAAAATTCTGAACCAGAGTACAGGTAGGTCTGGCCTGGAGTCCCACTGTTAGTATTGATGGTCATACTGGGCATGCTCCTACACTTACTCATTTCAGCCCATGTCTGAACCCACATCTGACTATAGAACTGTGATATCCATATATGCCTGTGCATACAGACAGCTATGTACACCTTAACTGTCTCTTCCCACCCCCATCAGACATAATTACCCTCATTTATTTGTATGTGGCACATATAAGATATAGCTGAATCTGCTGAGTGTGATACATATATATAGGTAACATATATGAATATATCATTTCTAGAGAGGCTGAGGCAGGGTGAGAGAGAGACAGAGAGAGAGATAGAGAGGGGGAGAAAGAGAGAGAGAGACCCTGAAAGGCATAGAGTGATGTAGTGCTGCAGCTACTCATACACCAATAGTAACCAGTGGCACATGCAAATAGTATGGTGAGCTCCATTGTGTAATAGTAGGTAGGGGTTGCAATCTCACATCACATGTCTTTTGTGTGTGTGTGTGTGTGTGTGTGTGTGTGTGTGTGTGTGTGTGTGTGTGTATGTGTGCGCGTGCGTGTGTGTTTCTGTATCTATTACACATACAGCAGAATACACATGCCCAATAGGTTTATGTCTGTGTAATGGTCACCCATTTTATGGTCCTGTGACTAGTGTCCTCCATAACAGTGGCCTACCTGTTAGCAGCTACTGATGTCATACACCCCAACACCACTGACAGACACTCTTGAAATGCATAATCTCCGTGGTGCGTGGGATAAGTATGTTGCACTATAATGTAGACAATTAAATAGGTAGTGGTCTAATCCCAACTACAGCAACTCAGTGAAAGTGTGTGTGTTTAAGTATATCCCCTTGTGGCTGTGTGTATTTCCTGCCTATATGTGTGCAATGCCACTATATTTTAAGGCCTATTCCACCCTGTTAACCCCCATTGCACTATTTTACAGGGCCTGTAGATGTCATCCACCTTAGATGCACCACTGGACACTTTTCAAGCATGTAAGTTCTGTGGCGCATGCAATAAATGCATAACACTATAGTGTATATAGTTAGATCAGTCGTGATTCTAATCCCAAATCCCAGTAATGACAACTTGTAGATGTGTTTAAGTATATCCCTTTATGGCTGTGTGCATTTCCTGTGTTTGCAATGCCACTGCATTTTAAGGCCTGCTAACCCCCCATTGCACTACTTTACAGGGCCTGTAGATGTCATCCACCTTAGATGCACCATTGGACTCTCTACAGGTATAAGCTCAGTGGCACATGTGATAAGTACTCAGTGTAATAGTACATACAACTAGATAGGTAGGGGATCTAATCTCAATACTAGCAACTGTGTGAGTGTATGCATGTGCAAAGCATATCCTCTGGCCTATTCCACCCTGTTAATTACCCACTGAACTACTTTACAGGGCCTGTTGATGTCATCCACGTTAGATGCACTGCTGGACACTCTCCAGGCATATAAGCTCCATGGTGTATGCGATAAGTAAGTAGCATTGTAATACATACCACTAGATACTGGCAACTGTGTGTGTGTGTGTGTGTGTGTGTGTGTGTGTGTGTGTGTGTGTGTGTGTGTGTGTGTGTGTGTGTGTGTGTACTGGAATACATACAACTAGATACTGGCAACTAAGTGAGAGTGTGTGTGTACCATTTTGAGCCAGATTCCACCCTGTTAACCCCCCCATTGCAGTACTTTACAGGGCCTGTTGATGTCATCCACCTTAGATGCACTGTTGGACACTCTCAAGGCCTACAAGCTCCGTGCTGCATGCGATAAGTATATAGTACATACAACTAGGGGTTCTAATTTCAATGCTGGCAACTGTGTGAGTGTATGTGTCAGTGTGTGCATATTCCCTGTAGTAGCATGGCTGTCTTGCCTGTGTGTGCAATGGTTATACCATTTTTTGTGGACCTGTTCCACTCTGTTAACCCCCCCCCCATTGACAACCTATTCAGGACCTACTGATGTCATTCACCTTAGAATCATAGTTAGATATTTTCTAGCACAATATCACTGTGGCACATGCAATAAGATATCAGTCTGTAGTGTACATAACTAGATAGGTAGGGGTTCTAATTTCAAATATAGCAACTCTGTCAGTATATGTTTGAATGCATATCCCCCTGCAGCAGTGTGTGTATGTGGCAGTTATACCATTTTAAGGGCCTGTGCAAACCTGGTAACTCCCCATTGGCAATCCTTGCAGCACCTGCAGATGTCATCCACCTGAATAGTATTGGTAGATACAACAAAAACATATAAGCTCCGTGGTGCATGTGATATGTATATAGCACTATCATATGTAAAACTAGACAGGTAGGAGCTCTACTGTCAACAAGGGCAGTTCATGAGTGAGTCTGTGTGTATATGTATGTATATCTCCTTGCAGCAGTCTGACTGTGTTAGGGTCACCACAATACCTCTCAACACCTTAGAGCAAGACATCAGGATAAAGCCATACAGAAAAGTGGGACAAAGGCCAACAGCTAGGGTCAATCTTTAAATATTGCTCTTAGAAACATAAAAAGTAAATAACATAACAGGTTGTGCATTAGCATGCATATTCTGAAGGGTATGAAGTCTGAAATGAAAATATCTGTTATTATTGTCTAATGTCAGTCTTTAATCATGTACTACTAATTTGCCAGAAAACCACAAGGTTATAACAGAGGGACCTAAAATATGTGGCAAACATCAGGACATTCTGTAGAAATCTGTACAGGTAAGAGGTATGGCCACCAGCTGTCCCACCCTGCAGGTTGCAGTCCATGTTTGGCCAGGTGTGACCTGTGAAAACAACTCAAACAATACATAGGTCCAAGAGTGTAGGACAACAAACATTTCCTAAAGTTGTCTAATAGTTGCATAAAGCAGTTATGTAACATCAGAAGCACCTTAATGTAATGAGACATAACATAAGCTATGGAAATACGACAAAATGAAGTTGTCATACTGGAAAACCAAGAGAACTCCTGTCCATTGCACTTGCTATGGGTATGGTTTGTCCTGCCAACTATCACAATACTACAAGAAGTGCCCTACATTGCACATTTGATAAGGTGGCAACCCTACTCTGTGTTGCCTATGTGTGTACAATATGTAGAAATGTGGAGTCCCTGTCAGTCGCTGCTGTCTCCAATGACCCACCTGTATGTAGGCATGAATGCTTATTGCCACCACCCACATTTGTAGGTACTGCCTAAGGCTGTGGTGATTGTAAGTAGTGTGCTGTCTGTCACTGACCCATCAATCGATGTTAACTTACTGTAATGGGATCATACATTGGGCATGGAATGGTGCCAAGGTCTTGGTGTCATCCTGAATGCAGAAACAGTACCATCATATCATATGGCAAGGACATAGCCCCACTATTTCCTACATCAACGGCAAGCCCATAAACACACAACCTGTCTTGAGAGACCTGGGTAGTCCAGTTGATAACACTGTTGCATTCAGCCATCAAGTAGTGGCAGTGGTCAGAAAAAGTTTGTAAGTGGTTCACCACATATGTAAAGGGAGAGCATCCAGACTAAAGGCAGATATTACCTCTCTATAGTCCTCAGTCAGTATAACAATCATTTCATACCATGTCCGGTTTGGTATGTACCTATCCAGACATCTGCAGCAACTGGAAAAGGCATAGTGATACTCACAAAGGTAATCCATGGCCTCCAACACCTGTTCCATGCAGACAATCTCGAATCAGTAGTGGTCCACTCGGTACTGGACAGGTTGTGCACAGGTGGGCTGTGGCATGCCTAGATGGCAACATTGCCCCCAGCCCTTCAATTGTTGGCCCATATATTTCAGTCTAACTCTTTGCCCACCTGCTGCAGAGACAGGTTTATCTCCCAGAGGCTGCCATGTTGCAGGAATGCACTTCCCAGACATGTCAAACAGAGTACCATGCAGACCCTCATCAAGCACAGCTGTGATGAATGGATGGGAAACCAAAAATCTGTCCCAGGGGTTGCACCTGTGTCCCACAATGACAGGGGCAACAGGTGCTGATTGATGATTCTGTCAGGGATAAAGTAATGGCTAGGCTTATAAGGGACCATTACTCTAGTAACCATCTATGATCCTATGAACCTGTGATTCTACAGAACTCCCAGGTGACATGTATCAAGAGTAGGATTCTATGTCAAGGTGTATGCATGCAAGATTATGCTGTCTGCCCCCATTGTCCCTCACACACTGTTCTACACATACACACCTAAGTAACCATGCGCATATACAGCCGTACCTTGGTGATGTCACATTTCTGCATTGCCACTATGCCAATCTGAGCTCATGTATTGGCAGCAGGTCCCCATGATGTACACACACACACACACACACACACACACACACACACACACACACACACACACACACACACACACACACACACACACACACACACACCTGTAACAGAAACAGAATAAGGTCTGGGAGACAACAGTCACTCAGCAATACTAACAGCAATACAGCATCATGGCACAATGGTACATACTCTTTCATGTCTACGCATGACAATTGCCAGCAGACAGCACCTTACAGGACATAACACTACTGCACTACAAACTGCCATTAACTGTCCTATATTAATCATGTACATTAGACACATATTAGCATGCCCCTGCATGGACAGTATGGTTGACAGGGATGTGACATAGGTATCATCACATGTACAGGGTGTGGTGTGGGATTGCCAAAGGCCTAGGCTGTGCCACACAGTTGACATTGTGTGTGTCTGGTGGGGTGCTGGTCATCTGGACCATGGGGAGGAGCTGTGTGTGTCTGGTGGTGACCTGCATGTAACAGTGATGTGTGAGTGTGTGCATGTACACAGTCAGGCCATGTGTCAGCCCGACATGAGGGTATGTTGGACATCTGTGGACCGTACATGGCAGAATGTACAGTTCACAATCTCCAGCCATGAACACGGGAACTGGTTCCACCAGGAGTGGCACTGGCACCACCATGCCCAGGCCCAGATGTGGTACAACTTGCTGATGGTGACCAGTGTCTGCTGGGTCTGTGTCCCTCATGGGACCACTCAGGACCACATGCTCATGGCCTGACATGTTGTGGTGTGGACAGCGCCCCCTCTTCAGTAGTGCTGGTGGTACTGCCAGTACAGGAGTATGACTGTGCATGGCAATGTGAGATCTCAGCTGATGTTGTCACTGACTTACATCCATGTGTCTGATACCCTACTCCCACCACATTTTCAAGCACAGACATTGCATGGTTAAGGACTGACAATGTCTCACCCCACCATCTATCCACTACATGAGCGAAATGACGTAAGGCATCACCAATTCCGTGGATGGAGTCATGCATGCCAGGCAGTGTGGCATCCATGACCCTTAGCATCTGTTTGGTGTACCATTCACAATCTGCCTGTATCTCTATGATGGACTAAAACATGTGACGGGTGATACATGCTGTGACACCTCTGACAGGTGCTGGATGGGCAGCAGTCCTCCTTCTAGCACCCCTATCAATCTACCTGTGTGGGACCTCACCAGCTCTCTGGCTATGGCTGCTGTCTCCAGTCACAGATGCCATAGTGGACACACTCTTTTGTTTGATAGCACCAGCCTCTGACTGTTGAATATGTGTGTCTGCTGGGGACTGGTTATGTGTGGGCATACTGACTGTGTGTGGGAACATTTGGGGGAGGAAGTGGGATGTCAACCAATGAGACAGATGCAGCCACCAACAACCCCACCTGTGCCTCACTATGGCCACCATCATCATCATCATCAGAGTCTGATGACACTGACATCAGATTGTGAGGGGGACACACTCCAACCACCATGGTCACCTGTGAGAGGAAGAAAACATGGCTACATTAAGTCCTGCACTATAATGTTTGCTGATCCACACACACACACACACACACGCACACACACGCACACACACGCACACACACGCACACACACACACACACACACACACACACACACACACACCTGAGGTGCCACAAATGCTTTATGCAGATCACACGTTATGACTGATGCCATGCATAACACACAAGCAGACAACAACAGACATACACAAGACAGGCCCTTAACAGCATGCAGTGCAGCTACATCCAGTTAATGTTGTTACTATGATACACCTGTGAGATAAGTGACATGTCAGTGCATGTGATGGACCTTCACCTAAAACATAGTGCACCCGTTTCCACAGTAGTAATACACCCATTTATAGCAGACTGCCTACACCTTCACAAAAATACATGCTAATATGTTACAGCTCCTGCAAATATGCATCTGTGATTACTGATGTAATGTACTGCAATGAACCCCTCCACAAGTGAACATGCAAGCATTGCAATATGGCTAGGCTTAGCAGTTGTGTCCACAGCAAACTGGCAGTGCTTAACATGCCTAGGGTATAGATAAGCCATAACAAAACAGGGCCACACTCACTGATTACAGCATGATGGACCCTGGTCACACCAGAGATACCTATGGATTTGTGTGGAAGAGGTATAGTCAGCAGACACAAATGTGGCATTGGTACAGGACAATATCTGCATATATCAACATGTACAGTACAAACTGTGATACTACCCACATTGCTGACATTCATAATATGTGCGCACGTGTGCTCTACAACCCCCCACAAATGCAGATTGACCTGAAATATGTGTACAGGTATGCAAAGGCTGCCACTATGAATGCTACAGTCTGGATGCTTACCTGGACACTCCTCAACTGTGGAAGCTGTGCCATTCACCTCCACGACATATGGTGTTATTGACTCTTGTTAGCTGGGGGCTGAACCCCGGTTTGGCAGGAACTCCTCTGTGGCTGAGAGTGGTTGTTGTGTAGCAGGCCCTCCACCAGTGCCAGCATGGTCCCTGGCCACAGCTGTGGCCCTTTAGCATGCATGATGTATCAGATCTGTGGTCCGGTGTCAGACTTACTCATAGCTCCTGTCATGCTGACTCACGTGATTAACTGATGCCATGAGGTCTGCCCACAGTGCAGTGCATTCTTGCTGGTTATGGCGACCCTTTGACAACAGCACCTGGTGATGGAGTTTCAGGGCATCAATTATGGTGGCAGTCTCAGCTTCTGAGAAATGTGGATTCCTCTGGTGGCACATCCCACCTGAAAGACATGAAGAGGGGAACATATCACAGGACCACATACATTGCTCACCATTATTTACACACCCTGCACATCCACATTTGCCACCACTATCGACCGGTAACTCACACATCATACCCAACCATCTATCACCACAGTATGTATGTGGCTATCAGCAACATAGTGGCAATACATCATGCATTGCCCTCTTAATCTTGATGTTTCCTGCTACTTGCTGCATGTTCTATAAGGTGTTCAAATGCATTGACCTGTTGCACCTATTACTGCTTGTTCATAGCCTGTCTACATTGTATGCAGTGGTGTTAGCCTCCTACTGTTGTATTAAGCACCTGGGTTGTAGGACCACCCCTTAGGTCTCCCTGGCCTTCCTCTTTCAGATTCTGGACTATATGGCTGGACAATGTCCTACAGTTTCCCCTGCCAGTCCTGTTGATATGGGCATCCTGGCACAGTGTAGCACCTGCCTCATGTACAAGGATAGACAACCATCTACAAACACCAGCAAGGAACACACTGTGTGAGAGATGTAATGACATTAGGAACCTACAGTCCATGATCTCTCCATGTCAGGTATGCATATCTGTCTGCAAACAGGTTGTGAACACAATCAGTACACCTCACACACCACCCACACATACACAACACCCACACACATATATGCAGAGATTCCTAATATACACATCCACAAACAAAGGAGACCTCCGAGGCAAAGCTACACGTGAATGCTACAGCCCTCCACTGTACATACCACACATATCAACACACCTGTGTCCCACAGCCATGCAGGTGTCACCACATGTCAAACATATTACACATAGAAGACACCATTGTGAGACACACTGATGTGCCTCTCACCTGGCTGTATGTGGATGGTCACAGTTACTTGTGTGTCAGGTGACAGAATCCGCCATATCAGATACATGCTGCTGTCTCTCACCAACTGGTACTGTCATGAGTCTTTTGCAGTCCATGTTGGTGTGCCTGACCTGAGATGTACATCCCTAGACTATATGCAGTGAGACATGAGTGACACTCATTATGTGTCCCGGGCAGGTATGTCCCTACTCTTATGTACCATTCCACTGTCACCCAGACTGATGCCACAATACAGTCAGGAGATGATTGACCTTAACATGTGGCATTTTATCCTGTGATATTCTAGGGGGTTCCAGTACCTGTGAGCCTGGGATGATATGATCAACAGACCACCATGCTTCAACAAAAATGGCCTCCACCTGTCTCAACTGGCCTTCACGTGTCTGGCAATGGTTCTTGCCACCCCATATTGCCTTCATTAGGAACATTGGTGAGGTTATCACTACCAACATGCAACTGTCAGTGCAGCATACATTGAAGGCCATGCTGCTAAACGCTAGGCATATACACATGACTCTGCCCTCAATGCAAGCATTCCTAACCCTGGGAAATGCTGACATCTGTGCAGTCACACACATATAGTTCAAAGCTGCAGAGAGCACCCCAACCTTACCTGGTCAACCATCCTATCATACAGTCATACCCCAAAGTGTGGGTGGAAATGACATGGGACATGTGGTGCTAGTATAAATGAGACATACACACTTCCATGCTGTACAGGCAGTAAGATGCAAGGGGACACTGCAGGGGCAGTTCACCATTGCCAATACACCTATTCAAATCATGGCTCACTACCAGCCACCACATGTGACCAGGAAGCCCATTCTGCCCATATGGACCTCATCAACTGTATTATGATTTGGGTCTATACCCTGATCTTGGGTCACTTGAATGACCCAAACATTTATTTATTTATTTATTTTTTTATTTGACATTTGTTGACCGGGAATGTCCGACTAGGTTCCACAGAGCCTGTTTTCAGCAGAGGCCCGGGGAGAAATGCTCCAGATGCATGTCTTTGGAAACATACATTGGGAGATGTACCCATGCCAGCAGATAAATGGCCAGGGAGCCATCAACAGTGGAATTACAAACACCTTGGTGCATCTAGGGGATACCCCACATGAGGTGAAGGTGTGTTGGAGTTGATATTATACAACACAGGTTACCACTGCAGCATCCCTACAGAGTCATTCTTCATGGCAAAGCCACCATCATGGGGTCACATTTGCAGTCACCGTCTCCTACAATATCCATCTTGCTAGGGTCAGATGTACATAAACCTCCAATGTGGAATATGGCCTCCTGGGGGGGTGGTATACACAGCTTCACAGCCCCCAACCCCTCTGTAGGGACTGGCACCAATATCCACACATACACACAAGTGCTATATGTGAATTTGTATAGCTGCATGGAGTCGGGTATACCCAACAGGACTACATCATCCTCAGCAAGGATATGTACACCTGCCTGGTGGACATCTGCAATACATAAGTGTCTATAACAGAGATAACATACTGCTGTCCAAGACAGTAGGAACAGGTACCCATTTTGGATCAATGTCTCATTAGCATGAAGAGTGAATGGGATCACTCCTAGAAACCTGCACAACAAACCCAGAGCCCACAATGTTGACATCTCCCATTATGCACATATGTCTGCAACATCACAGGAAGCACTTGCATCTGCTCACTTGTGGTGGCGAAGGACACCAGCTATACCAGTGCTGTGGTAATAGCATACTTGATGCCTAACAGAGTCAGTGTAGGCTTCACCCCCTGTCCCCCCATCAGTACATCAGTATGTCCACAGTACTTACACCCTTCTCCTATATGTAGGGAACATGTCACCACTGCCATGTGAAAGTCATGGTATACATCCACCATGAGAGCCTATCTCATCACAGGATACATCCTACATGATCCCAAGCATAACCTTGCAACACCATAAGGCACTTTATGCAGAGGAGGCCTGAGTACCGCCTTTGTCCCAGCCATGTGAAGGACAACCACTGTCACCCCTTTACACTAAGATGTGGCTTCCACAAATCTGTCACATTATACACCCATCAGTGCTGTTCTGCAAGGCCATAGCACAGTTTATAGTGAACCTCATTAACAAGTACATTTAGTGACCTCCACATACTCCATCATGCACAGTTACACTTTGTGAAGAAAGGGATCATGTCTGTTACACTCTGTTGACCTCTTTGACAGAGTCACCAAAGCCATGGATGGGGGTGACAGTGCACACTGCCTACCTTGACCTGGACAAAGTCTTTAACAGTATAACTCACTTGGCCATAATAGATATATGCTCCCAAGTATGCATCACTCCATATGTTACCGTAGCAGTAGCACACTGGGGTGCTGACACGACCCAATTAATCCACATAGGGGAATCCACCTCAAACAGTTGGCCCATAACTAGTGGCATAACCTATTGTTCTGTGTTTGGGCCTCTGTTATGTGTGATGTACACATCTGAGGTGCAAGCCACAGCCATTGGCCTATGGCCAACCATGTCTGCAGATGACTGCATGCTGTGTGCTGTCACTAGATTCCCTAGTGATTTGGACATCTGCTTAGAAGGGTCTCACGCAGATACATGACTAGTGCCAGAAACATGGCCTCAGGCTGCATACTAGGAAATGCAGTGTCAACTCCATTGGGGAGAGTGACGTCACCACATATTATCACAGTACTAACAACATCCTAGGCACGCAATCAGTTCTGAGGGATCTGTGTACACAGGTAGATGGCAACATGACATTTCACCATCATGTTGCTTCCGTTGTATGGTAAACCTTTTACATGGCCCAACTCATACATAAGGGTATGTCATCCAGGGACACGGGGTCATACCATCCCTGTATTCTCCACAATAAGGCCCATTATTGTGTATATTGCCCCATTCATTGTTCACCTCACACAGCAAATGCAGCAGCTGGGGACATCACAGAGGTTCCCCACCAGGGAATACCAGAGCCTCAAACATTTCATACACAGATAGACTATAAGCCCAACCCTCTACCTGGTTTCATACATACTCCTCAGAGGTGACCTCTATCTGGCATGCAAGGCAATCATGAACTCAACATTGTTAGGACTGCTGCACAAGTGCAACTCAAGCTCCACTCTATTAACACACACACACACACACACACACACACACACACACACACACACACACACACACACACACACACACACACACACACACACACACACACACACTCATACTGGTGTGTGACATCAAATGGGCTTGTTGGTAGCTCAGATGTGTGTCCCACACACTCACCCTGCTGTAGAATGGTCACCCTGTTTACATAAGGCAGGGCAGCTATTTACTCCTTTGCAGGCGGAACATGGATAACTGGATGGTTAACTGCACATACACCTGTGGGATACCACCTGTGTCCCTGTTGGACTGGGACATCAGGTGCTGCATTGCATACACATGGGCTAGCATCTGGCTTAGGCATATGGGGGCTCAGGGCCCAAAGCCTAGTAACCTCATATGGTCCTGGGTAAACCAGTTATGGCCTGTGTGCTTTGACAGACTGTGCTGCTATGTGTCCACATCCATCACTGACATCAACTGTGGTGTGTCTCTTATGGGCAATGTTATAGTACCATGTCATACAGCCAACATCTGACAAATAGGTGAGTGGTACTACAAGTGCATGTGGACATTCCAGCAACAGCTGTGCTACACAATAACTGAGAGCAGTACATATGTGGTGTAGGGTTTCCTCCATGTAGGTGTCCAAAATCTGCAGTACACAGATGTTTGCTGAATGTCTACATGTGCCTGATATATGTAGACCCCCTTCCAGACAAATGTAGATGTCTGGAAATCCATTGGACAATATGTAATGGTTGACTACAGAGTGTGGGGATGTGTCTGTGACATGCCAGACCCCTCGGAACACAGTAATGCTACATTAATATCTGGTACTGTATTTATTCCCATACACTGTATGCTCAATATGCACACACTGTTGCTGAGGCAGAGCATGTGTCCCCCACTATTACTGCCTATAACCTGCTGTCCTGCTGCAGGGGTCATCATGTATGCTAGCCATATCTGTCAGGCAATGAGACACAGGTGTGGAGTACACAGTGACCTAGCTAGAGTATGTCAGGGACAGTCAGGAACATTTGGACAATATTTGAACTAACCCTGTATGACATTCACAGATTGAGAGGGGCTCACTGACAGTACATGATGTGATATGCCAGCTGTATCCACCAGTAGTTACTGTCACTACTGTACAACAGACAATCCAGTAGCATTTGTATTTGAGCTGACAATTGCTGGGGGGACTCAGGGGCCAGAGCTGTGATCTATGTCACTGGAGGTAGAGCCAAAAGGGAAGACTGTAGGTGCTGGACAGCAGACTAGCAGCAAGATGTCATTCCAAGATATTTTGTTGAGACCTACTATTGAAATTCCTATTTCCCATAACTGCATCCCCCCATCTGCATTCCACTACATGGTTAATTCTATGACATACCTGGTATAGTGGTGTACTCCTTTGTTAGCAGAAATCAAGTGGTAGTTTTCCTTGGAAATTACAGTCTGTCTTCATGAAGAAAGTCACAGACCTCTTTACCATAGACAGCAGCTTGCCTTTTGTAGGTAATGCTCATGAACAGGTTATTGCCTGTGCACCAATCTGTGACTCACACTTGCTAATAGCATCCAGAACAGCTGGGTTGTATTTTCATTAGCCAATGGCATGGCAACACTGTGCTATGATTAAGGCCTTTGTGTAGGCCTTGTCCCTTTTCTTGGCATGTGAGTAGGACATTATCCAGGTGTAGGAGCTACAGCATCATGGAGGGTAAGTAGAAATACTGTTCACTGTTTGGACTGATGTGGTATCTCCACAGTTTTGCATGTTATGTTTGGCCATTGTTAGCAGACCTCCTGATTCTGTGGCAGTTTACTGTTTAACAATGTGTGTTGGAGTCCAGGTGAGAGTCGTATATCATTTTTATCTGAATGTGCATGCTGCTGCAGTTCATGCTGGTCTATCAGCTGTGTATGTTTGTAGGGGAGACTGTGACAGATGTCCCTGTCACTTGAACATTCCCCCCCCCAACCCTTTATGTATGGGTGTTGTGTGTATGCCGTGTTCTAGGTGTTTGGGAGGTATGGTAAGTCTATAGCTGGTAGCTGAACATACTGCTGCATGTGTAGCAGGCTGCAGCTACTGCATTCTGGCCAGGTGTCATACTGGGGATTGTGAAGACATTGTGGGACAGCAAGATGTATATGTCAGTGAGGGAGCAGTTTCAGCTCTTGTGTCACAGCATGGCCAGGGTGAGGGTACCCATAACAGTCCAGGTGAGACATGTGCCTCTGGTACATATGTTAAGTAATAGTGCCATCCAGAAAGTGGTAGGTGACATTTAGGACATGTATTCATATTTGTGACATGTGTACCACCTTCCAGGCCTTTGACGTGCTACTGTGGATGGCAGTGACTGCTGTAGCAGCAACCAGTTCTACTGGACATTGCAGGGCTCATTTATTCATGTATTGTATTGATAAGCATGTAGTTATCATGAAACAGACTAGACTGTAGGCCAGGATTGTGGGTGTCCAGATGTCAGGCATGCTAGAAATGTAACAGATAGAGCTATTGAGTCATTATTATGGGAGGTGTAGTTGCAAAACATATGTGCATGCATACAGTGTGTTACACAGGATTGGCATGAACATGTGTGTTTGGATGGCTATGACGTGTGACACTGACCTGTCTGCCATGCTTTTGTAACCTCAATTTTCACTGACTTGCCACTACTTCAGCACACAGAATAGGTTTCATGACAACCATGCCATAAGTAGGTAGCACAACTGTGGATATATTGCAACAGTCTGTGCAGTTGTCAGCTCTACCTCATATCGTAGGCCTGCTGTACATCCATCAATATTTATTTGGCTGTGTACTGGTTTGGTGTCTGCATCACAGGCCCGAGTACACTATCATTTATCGCATTATATGTAGAAGTAGTGTATCAATGGCAAGCAGGATATATTTGTAAAAACAGCACTTATTCCCCAAACTTGAGTTGGGCTAGTGGGCATAATGCACTATGCTGTAGTTGACATGGTCCTGGGTTCAATAGTTGACAGAGGAGAATAGCTTTGCTGATGTCACATCAGTGTAATGCTTGCTATATTTATAGAAACACCAGCTATGCTCCAGAGCTGAGAGAGTTGGCTTAGTGGGCTAATGCACTTTGCTGTAGTTCAGAGAGTCCTGGGTCCAATACTTGGCAGGTGTTTATGTTTTTGCTGATGTGACATCACTGTAATGCATGATATATTTATAGAAACAGCAATTACTTGCCAGAGCTGAAATGGCCTAGTGGTCTAATACACTATGTTATAGTGCAGAGAGTCCCGAGTTGGAGACTTGTCAGGGGTGATTATTTTATTGATGTGCAGAACATTGTCAGACTCAGATAAGGTGATTAAAGCAATTTTAAGCAGGTTTGCATGGGTTTGCTCGATGCACTGTGATGCTAAGTGGTGCTTAGCCTTGCTTAAACCAGCGCTATTTCCAAAAAAAAAAAAAGAAAAGAAAAAAGGGGTGATAGGAAAGTGGTAAAATGGGGGCAAGCAAGGAGAAAAACAATATGAAAGGCAGGTAGGTAAGTGCAGGACAGGTGCAGGAAAGGACCATAGCTCTACATTTCTTGTACAGCAACAGCTGTGGATGTTGTGGACAATTTGGAATTTGGACTCTCACATCCCACAGGGAGGGGTGTGCGTGACATAACTTTGTCGATTAATTGATGGGATGATTAATCGCAGTGTATGTGGGGGCAAAATGGAGAGCTATGTATGGAGCGATATATATATATATATATATATATATATATATATATATATATATATATACACACACATATTTTTTTTTTCTTTTGCGGGACAGATGCCCTTTTTTTATTTTTTTTTTTAAGGAGAGAGTGGAATGTTGGGAAAGGGTTAAGGTACATTTGGGGAGGTAAGTTGGGTAGGAGAGGTTGTGTTTGCAGACAGACAAGACAGCGGACAGGGGCGGTGTATGACACATGACAGGGGTAAACAGCTTGGATGGGGAGGGAGTTTAGGAATTGGAGGACCAAGTGCCTCCAGATGCCAGCCGTGGCACTGAGCTCCCCACCCATTGGAAGTCACCACTGCCCCTTCATGGCCGCAAAGGTGGCTGTGCTGGGGGCTGGGTGCTGGGGCTGGCCTGCCCCTCCAGGTGCACCAGTCTGCCCTCAATCTGGTGTAGTCAGTCATCCAAATCGCACTGGATAACCCTGCGCACCATGCCTGGGAATTGAGTTTGGGTGATGACATCCTCTCTGTGCCAGCACCTGGGGGGATTGGCCCCATCCCCTGAGGGAGTTCCACCTGAGGGTGCTGCAGGACCAGTGGAGGATGCAGCTCCAGATTGGGTTCCAGACATGCTGAGTCCCGGTGCCATGGCCAGATGAGGTGGGATAGGTGGATCCCATGTAAATGGCTTACCCAAGCATTCTATGGTGTTGAGGTTTGTTCCAAGTGTATTGGTTAGTCATGAACAGAACATTTCAACATTAGTTATAACAGCATGCATGGGTGTTCCAATTAATCCAGAACAATATAATTGCATAGCATACAGAGCAGAGGCATAAATGAAATAACAGCCATTATTGTAAAAGCATGCCAGAAACAGTTACAGCAAAAGGCCAACAACATTGGTATTTCAACAAGGTATGTTAGTATGCAACAATTATAATATATAACCAATAATACAATACAAGGCCCAACATTAGGTTTTGAGAACAACTATGTGAAAATGGAACCATACCCATAGTATAAGAATAATAATTTGTGATGCAGATAAGGGGTGGGAGGAGAGAAAGACATTCCATTACCAACTATACAGGCTATATTTTTCAGAACAGTACAGCTCAATACTCTACAGGTCTGCCCTTACTTTATGTCTACAAGTGCCCTATAGCTTCTGTAGCACTTACATACCTCTCAAGGTGTCCAGAGGGGATGGTATTGGCCAAGCTGTAACACCTACAGGTACATAATTACAGGGGACTATTACTTGTCAGGGGAACATATATGATTACCAAGGTGTACTCTGCACTGATGTTGTGTGAGTGTGCTACTGGCATACTTCAACTGGGTTTATATCTGTGTCCAAGGTTTCTGGCAGTAGTGATCACTATCTGTGACAGCGTGACACTTGAGAGACATGTATCATGCACAGTACAGAGAGTTTACACTTATCCTGCTGTCATTGGCAGACATTGGGTTGGACTATCAGCAGACATTCACAGATGCACCAGGCATACAGCGGTACCAACAATAGACCATTTAATTTGTCTTATTAACTTGGAATAGTACTGTAGTTCATGTCATTTTATTTAATGGAATGTTATCACTTTGCTGAGAAATGCTGTTTATGCACTACTACATCTGGAGACAGACATTAGTAAACCCTTCATACAGCTACTACAGACATTTATTTACCTGTAATTCCTGTGGGGAGAAAATCTATTAACAACACATAACTGTTTATATAAATAGTCAGTACTTGTCTGTTACTATAAATATATCTTAGTACCTGTCCCTGGATTCAAACCCCGGTCTGTGTGTGGCAAAATGAACAACATATATATTGCTTATCATACTGAGCTACCGGGTCACTGCTGCATGCAGACTGAGTGATATGTACCTGAAGCTCACCTGGTGACAAAGTGTGACATGATAATATATGTAGAGCCTCAGACAAGACTGCAATGACAGTCGAACATGCATACATAAGACTCATGTATGACAGAGATAATAGGTGAACTGTGTATTAATACTTGGGATGCAGGTGTACACAATTAACCTCTCATGGATGGGAATATGTGTGATCTGCACAGACCATATCAGGGTGCTGGATTGCCTACCTGACCCATAAACATTTGCAGATAGTATATTTGCAGTCTGCAGCTATTTCACTTTCATACTTGCCTGTATCAGCACACTTACTTTCAGGGATGCATATAGCTGAAATGCAAAGGTTAACACAAGACAATCCTAGGAAAAACACACTATAATACCTTAGGCAGTGCTACTCTAGGTTCAGATCTTAGTGCAAAACAAATATCATACTGGATTATATATATCTTGTAGCACAGATTCACATCTACGCTTTAGCGTGGCAGTTATTTATTGGCCAACCTTCATTCACTTCATGCTGTTATACCCATGTTTACTTCATAAAACCTGTAATATTTGATTTCTTGAACAACAGCTCAGAATACACACAACAATTGGCACAAGACAGATTTATTGAGGGAGACACGACAATGATTGGTATACAGCTGACAATTTTTAGTTTTCTACACTGTAAATAATGCAGGCATCAGAACACATCTGTTATCACACAACTATGCAGTACTACCTTTATTTCTTAACAATACTGACTGCAGGTGTATTGTATTTCCTGTAGATTAGGAATGCAGTTAATGTATTCCCTTCACATTTTCAATGCCAGTGTACTTTATTACCAGAACATGTATTATTAATACAGTATACACGTTAGTCCCACACATTAAAAATGCTGTATTAACTTTCTTTACGTAAAAGTAGCATGTTTCATGCTTTCATCTATATTGAACTGTACCTGACAATACTCACTTATATCAGTCCAGGTATATGTACGCATTCATTGTAGTACACTCATAAGATACTATACCTACTGGCAGTTACTACTGTACTCTTTCTTAATTAGATTACTATATATTACAAGATATAGCTGTACTCACCACACTCTCAGCACATACTGGCCAGGTGCCCTGCATAGGCCTCCTGGTTGTGAGCTCTCTCCTCTGCAGCTGTGGGGAGAAAACACACCATTATGCATACCTGTCTATCAGATTTTCATACTAGGATTTGGTAAATCAGTGGTTCCCATACTTACAAACTTCTGGGGCATTGCAGTCCCAAGCGTCTTGGATCCATTGGCCCAAGAGCTCCCCATTCCTTCGCTTCAGGTCATCATAATGATGACGCACCTGCCCACCAGTGTGGGAGATTCCAGTTGCAGTAGTGAGGTCACGTGCCAGATGGTCCCAGGCCTCTGACTTGTATTCAGAGCCCTGGTACTGGTCCTGCAGCAGCTGGTCATTATGGTGTTTAACAAGGAGCCCAACCATGATCCTGGACTCCAAAATGCCCCAGCAATGCACTCAGAAGGGTGCACCCTCTTCAACTCCAGCCATAGCTCCTGCAGTGATTAAACTCCAACAGGTCCTGGCTATATTCATGGATGTTCAGCTTAAATAAGGCTTTTTTCCCACACTTTGCCCCTAGTGGACCATTTCTAAAAATGCTAAGCTTCACTTAGCACCGCACAAACCCACTGAGCTCACTTGAGCAGTGCTTAGACAGGGAATGCGTATCAATGCTTAGCAGTGTGCAAACTTGTTTAGCTGAGCTGAGAACTGCTTAAACTGGGATTGCTAAGCAGTGTCCAAACCAGCTAAGCAGAGCTGCATGTTGCTAAGTACTGCTAAAACAGGTCCTGTTTAAGCATTGCTTTGCTTGATTTAGCAATGCTTAGCAGAGATTTGCTATGGGCAAGCCAGAGTTTTTAAAAAATAAAAAAAAATTATTGAAAGTAATTCATTAAAGATGCTTTATTATTATGTGTATCTATTTTACTTTAGATCTCCTAAACATATGCATTTCACTACGTTATCTGGTAGTGTAACTTTAATGTACTGGACACTTGTCTGCAAATGGGGCTTTTATCCTTGGGTCTCCTCTGAAAATGGGCTTCTGGTCCAGCTGGACTAACCCAGTTAACAAATGTCAAAATATTTAAAACATTTCCCTGTCGCATGTAAAAATCTGAATGGCCTGAATTTGAACTGTGCACCTACTGCATATAAGGCAGTCACTTGAACCATTCAGCTACTGAGGATATGATGATTACAGCTATACAGTTCTATATAGCTCTCAGTTATATTTAAGCACTGCTGAGAACCATGCAGCACCATGCAGACACACTCAACTATGCTTAAACTTGACCTTTCCATTAAAATTAAAAGCATCTGGTTTCTATTTTTAGATGTCTGGCACATGTTCATTGCTAAGTGCTGTGCTGCACCACCCAAACAGAAGAAAAAAAAAGGGAAAATGACATTTTCACATTTATATTTTAGTGCCATCTGGCACTTTGACAGTACAGGGGATGTGTTAAGGACACTGTAACACACCCCCTACAAATCAAACAAAACTGGCCAAGTACAACAATTAGCTTTTCAATTTCAGTGCCATCCAGCACTTTGACAGTATAGGGTGTGTGTTATGGACACTGTAACACACCCCCTACAAATAAAACAAAACTGGCCAAGTACAACAATTAACTTTTCAATTTCAGTGCTGTCCGGCACTTTGACAGCACAGGGGTGTGTGTTACACATCTCCCAGCACTGTAACACACCCAGATATACCCCAGGGATTACCTCAGTGTCACTGCTCGACAGAGGCACAGCAAAATAATGGGTATAGTTCCCCATACTAAAGGGGTGGCGTAAGCCACAAAACTATGGGCTAGGCTTGTAAATGCCCTCGGGCAGATAGCCTAGTATGAACCTATGAACCTATGAACCTATGAACACCCCCTTCACTGATTCAGTAACCATGTACATGGCTCTTCCTAGGTATGGTGCTTTCACTGATATGCAAGGCTGCTGCCAAGGGGGAGCTGCAGACATGGCCATGCTACACTCCATATAGGGCTTGCACTACTCCTACACAGAGTTTAGTAAATCTGGGGGAAAGAGTAGAGCCTAGAAACATGGAAAAGACGAAGCTAATATGCTCATTGCCCACTACTCCTGAAATTATCTTGTAAAAAAACTCAAAATAATGCACAGGGTTGGGGGCAGGAGCTCAAGGCTGCCACTAAATTAGGGAATATGTGTGAGTAGGAAACACAGAAAAGTTACTAAAGAAAAAAATATCTCAGTGCCAGTAACAAGAGATGTTATTACAGTCAGCATTAAGGCTTGCTTCTATGTGTCTGAGTTGGTAGGGACACATTTTGTGAAATTTGTGTGTGTCTGCATGAACACGATCAAGCACTTTGCTAGCACTGCATCCTGGCATATTGGACAGGTATGAGTCATGCATGGTAGAGTTGTCAGTTCAGTGTTTTTGCTCCTGACCAGGTGAGCTGCCTCTGCAAGGAGTTGCATTGCCACTTCCATGCCCTCATTTTGAAGTGGAGATGCTACTCGAATATGAGTGATATCTTCTGGAAGAGTCCTCTTCATGACTATGTCCAGGATCATGACCCTGTGGCCTACCATGACTGGGAACGGACACCTCAATCACTGACAAAACAGTCATCCATGTCAGCTAAAACAAGAGAAAGTTGCCATTCTCAGAACACGTAGATACCAACCTTCCCCCAGCAGACATTCCATCACAGAGACTGCCTGATTCAGTGTGTTACTCATCCTATCAAAGAGTCACCCACAATTTTTGAGGCAGTCATGGATGTTAGAATTTGTCATGTTTAGGACTCACACTTTCTCTATTGAGGTCTTGGTGGAACATGCCTGTGCCTTCATGACTGCCCATTACATACATCTGGTGGCCAGTAATGACACACCAGCATCAGGAGGAGGGTAGACAGTAGGCCTCCTATGAGCACCTCTAGCAACTCTTTAGTGTGGTACCACACCCTCATGATGGCTTCTTGCAGACTCAACCAGCTCTGCAACTGGAGTAACTACACTACCCCAATCAACTGTGACACCCTCAACCTGTCCTATATCTGATGTTTCAGTGGAATGAGTATGTGTAGGCATACTGACTGTGTCCAAAATAAGGCCAGGGGATCTGTGAGCTACAACTTCATCATCAGACTTAACCTCGTCACCCTTCCGACTGTGTCTCTATATCCCCACCATCAACATCAGAGCCTATTGATACTCTGACATCAGGTGGTATAAGTTCTATACAGCCACTATCAGGATTACCAGTGATGACAGGCAACAAACACAAGTATGAGAGAAATAGGCACTAGAAATGATCCAAATTGTGTTTTAAACACTCATGTTAAACAACTTAACCTGCACAGTCACTTCTCCTCCATATGGATATGTAACTGTTAATTTCCTTCTTCAGCCATTACTTAAACCTAAGCTACTAATTAACCTTGAATTCTGCCTCTACCCAATTTTTCCTCATTACTCCTTTATTATTTTATTTTAAATTCCTATACATCTTTTCTTTTCTATGTATACATTATTTATACATTGTTTTATTCATGCATATTTCATTCTATGTAATTACTTAAACTTTTTACACATTTATGTACTACTTTTTGCAATTATGTAACGTGTTTTTTATGTATTACTTTTATGTATTTCTTACGCATTACTTTTCAATTTTATGTACTTTTCTTTACTTTGGAGCTTTTCTCCCCGGGCCTCCACTGAAAATGAGCTAGCTTGGTCCAGTGGACTTTCCCAGTAAACAAATGTCAATAAATAAATAAATAAATAAATAATAAACTTCAGATGCGAAAGGAATACAATAATTACTCTCTCATCAGACTTACATCTACCTAATGGATACTACTAATCAAAGAAAGTTTGTGCTTACCATGTGCAGGTGGTCTTTCAGATGATAATTCGGATGTCCCTGGGAAACGAGGAACGCAGTGGAAAACAGACTAGTAAGCTTTACAATGCAAATAACACAAGAACAAGAGAATAATCCTTAGCCTATCATCCCCTTAAAGAAATATTTCAGAGTCAGTCAGACTGACCATCCTCCCCAACACAATTTCTATTGGGCTGTGTTTCTTCTAAGCCATATGTCTTGATGTTTCCAGATATATCAGATGTATACAGGTATATGTTTGATACATCAGACGTATACAGGTATTAACACTTATAAAGATGTCTAGAATGGCAGTAAATGCCTTATATATAGCATGCCTTGGAGTTGCTCTTGGAACATGCTTGGCCTGTAGTCCACATCAGCACCAACATGAAGAGGTTTGTGTGAACCCTCTGCTGAGCTGTTGGTATCTCTAACAGTGGAAAAGGCTTTTAATGAAGAAAGAGGTGATATGGCAGCTTAGGTTAAAATTTTCCTTCTCCCCAGGGTTAAATGAGCAGGTATCCCTGAAACCTAAGAAAAAGCAGCTGTGATTTAACATAGGATGAAAGAAATCAATTATTATTAAAACTGGTGAAAAAACATTTTTTTATTTACTTTTTATTAACAGTTTTTATGTTTTTGGTTGGTAACACACTATGGAATGTATTGTTCAGAGAATTTGGTTTGACAACAACAAAAGTTTTTTTTAAAAGAACATAATTATGTAACCACTTTGAGTTTTTTTATTGATTTATTGTTTTAGGAGGGTATTTGTAAGGTATATAAAGTGCACAGTGAGTATAGATGTTTATCTGATGAAGTCTCTTGTTACGAGACAAAAGCATTTATCTTAGTGTTTTTATATAATAAAAGAAATTGTCAGCTGTTAAAGGCTTTACATGTTGGACTGGGACTATTTTTATATCTGACAGTGGACAGAACTCCTCAGGTTCAGTGAGAGGTGGTTCTGTAGCAAGAGCCCCCCCCCCCCAGCAATATGTTCTCATGCAACTGCAGCTGCCCTCTTGCAGGCCGCTGTAATCATATCAGTGGCGTGGTGTCACTCCTGACTATAGTCTGGTATGGCCGCCCACTGTGTTTATGTCAGTGACCAGCTGCTGCCATATGCTTTTTCTGGCAGACATATCACCTCTGTCAAACATGAAGAATTCATGGTGTCATAATCCTGTATGACATAAAACAGAAAAAAAGAAAAAAGACATTTGCAACACATAGAAAAATTATTCTCTCCAAATAAAATATGTGCAGCCAGCATCAACACAAAATAATTGAGTACACAATGCTCATTTAGGACTACACATACGCTATGCCCCCCCCCCCCCAAAAAAAAAATAATTGTAATACATTAGCATTACATCCATTCGGCTAACATTTCTGTAATAAGGACAGCAGTTGTGTAACTGATTACTGGATGGCAGTATTATCAATAAATAGGCAAGAATTCACTGCCATGTTTCATGCCTTCATTGCTGTTTCATAAAATGCCTGCATCCTGTCTGGTAATGGAGCTCTCTGCTTTCTGTTTTGCAAGCACAGCTGACATGGGTGTGCATGTTTGTGCCAAGCTGCTAAATGCAAGATTGGAATTTGGTGCCAACTTATGGAAGAGTAACTGTATCACAATGTATTAGCCCAAGATAAGTTTTTTTTTAATTAGCAGGTGATATAGGGGTGCAGGAGGATCTGCTCCCTTACAAAAATGTGTTTTATTTCTTTTTTTTTTATTTAGTTATTTTGAGGTTCAGTCCTTTGGGATTGATGTTTGCTGTCCACTGTTTTTGTACTTTGATATTTTGAAGTACATCCATATCTATTAATGTATATATGTCTATCTATCTAGCTATATCTATCTATCTATTTATCTATAGATATATACAAGTCAACTATGAAAATGTTCAAACACAAAATCTTGAAGAAAACAAAATGGAGTAGACCTTAATCTTGAATTCTTGGATATGCTCCCCTACAGGGCCCGTGTTAACACTTGTTCCCAGGTCCACAGCTGCGCAAGACACTTTAGCACTTGCTCTTGGGTTTGCACTGGTAGGCAATTTCAATATTTAAGTTATTTTTAGATTGTGGTCTTCATCATTTTGGTCTTTCATTGTTATGGTCTCAATATTTTGATTTTGATTTTTCAAGATTTTATGTTTCAATGTTTTCATGATAAATAATTATATCTAGATATATTTATATATATATAGATATATATATTGAGAGAGAGAGACACACACATGCAAGTTTGTTTATATACAGAGAAAGACAGACATTGAGATACCATATCTGTTGAAAGTGACTCTTTTTGTCAATTAACGAAAAGTTATTTGTTCACTGACATGTAAAATGCGGTTGCATGAAAAAGGCAAATCAGGAAGCTGGTTCCTTAGTCAGAAGTTTATTGCAGGTCCGAACAATGGTTCTGAGTGAAAATTTATGAAGATGGATAGCCCAGTCAGGATTCAATGTGGATTTAGGAATTCCACATGACAATTTTGTTTAATGGAGTTGAAGAAAGTTCTGGCAATGCCTGCAGCTGAAACTTTCAGAACTGCCTTAAGGTTGGAGGGACTGATCTTGGATAGGAAAGGTACATATTTTTCTGGACATACATTTTGGATAGCTGAGTGGGCTGTATTTTTTATTTTGCTTTACTTTGAGTCAATAAATAAAGCTGTATTCATACCTCTCAACTACCCAGATTTTCACAAAATGCCCAGTTACCACATATTCTTGGTCTGTTCCTCATAAAATGTGTGATTTTCTGGATTTCTGTGGCAAATCAGTGAGGATTGAATTCACTAAATAATGACAGGCACTTGAGTTTCAGATATCATATCCTTGTTATATTAACGCACAACCTTTTTTACAACAACTTAATAAGTTTAGAAGAGCAATATTTAAAATGTGTCCCTATTTCTGGTGCATTGTCCCCCTTTTATTTTTCGCTTTGTCCAGTTTTTTTTTTTTTCTGCTAACAGTTTGAGAGCTATGGCTGTATTGCTTGTCTAAATCTGCCTCCAGTGTCTTATAAGGTTTACACTGGCGGTGTGTGCAGCAGTGGTGCTGGTGACATGAGAATATATACTTTGTACCCGCTGCTGCCAAGTGTGCAGATTATTTGAACTGCATTTCCCTGCAGAGTTTGTGACCAGAGACATGCTGATGCTATTTCTAGAGTGCTTACTATCTATGAAGAATTTAATAAAGAACTTAGTGGAGTCTAAGTCAAAAACTGGTCTAAGTATCATGCAGCTACAACAGTAATCATTGGCACTGACCAAAACAGTAATTAGTGGCACTGACCAAAATAGTAATTAGTGGCACTGATCAATGGACTTGTTACTGGCAGAACTGTACTTGTCATCAAAACAACTAAGAAGGCGGTCCTAGAATCAAATCTGGCAGCTTTTGAAAGGTACGTCACTGAAGGGAACTGGGAGAAAACAGAATGGACCAAAATACTTTCTTCTGAGCTGACAAGGGGGACATGGGAGTAAACTAATCACATAGACATGAAAATCTTAACAACTGTTAGCATGGACAGGGATGACTTCTGAATTGCAAACTATAACATTTTACAACTGGAATATTTATGCGGACAGATTGTGAAAGTTCAGACATATGACTTAATACATATCTTAAAAGTATGATTAGAACTTGATTGTAACAGCAAAATAAAAATATTGGAAATTCTAGAACAGGACACATTTAAAATAATATTACTTAGTAATATGAGAAAGCCAGTGTTACAAAGTGATCTCAAGTACTCTGACAATTTAATAACATTAGCAGTGTAATCAGATAATAACACATTCTGGAGATTCATTAACAGAGCATACATGTTGCAATGAAGTTAATGTGACTGGCCATCTGTGCAAAATGAATAGCAGTGTTAATTTAATATGCAAGTTGCCAAGGTGCTCTACGTGTCGAGCAGCTACTGTTCATGGACACAATATGTGCTTGTGGCCATGTTCAAGTACAACAGGTCTCATGTAGACAATGTAAACTCAGGACTGTAAACAAGCCTAAGCTCAGTAACGGTTAAGTATGAATGGTACAACATTAGATAGGGTGACTTGGAATACATGAAAGGCAGTGGAAGCCTAACAAATAGCAGTCTCTACTCAATCAGGGACACTTTTTAAAAAGTTAGTATCGTTAACTTGAGAAGCTGACAGTAAAAATTAGTGAAAGAAGTGTACACCTCTAATTATTGTCATTATTTACTTAAGTAAAATTTATCAACTTTCTCCAACGGTCACCCAGTATGACGAGATTAAGAAGGACAGAGCTAAAATTGGAGTCACTCTCAGGGACATCCCTGAAAATCAGGAGCAGAGAGGTATGATAGCAATGGACAAAAAAACATGATACAGCAGTATTCAGTGCAAGTAACTGACATACAGGAAATTCAGTAGCATTAACAGGTATATTGGGTCATGAAAAGCAGGCAGTACATGTTTCAAATGAATCAATTATCTGTCAAGAGACATAGATGTAACACAAAGTCCCATGCCTTATACATACATATATATATATATATATATATATATATATATATATATATATATATATATATATATATATATGGGTCTATGTTGCTTGATCAAAATCTCACAATATCTGACAAGCAACATCAAAACCCATTACAGAGAAAGTGCACATCATCGAAAGTGCACTTTCGCAAAAGCCATTTTTTTCGGTGTACACAAACAGGGAAATTTTACCTAACAAAAGCAACACAATGACAGGGGCTGCATTTGCTCTCATAAATCAACATGTGGAAGTGGCTGAGGGTGTTGAGGATGAGAATGCTGATGAGCAACCCACAGTGAGGAGAAGGAGAAGAGTGTACAGACCCAGGGTAACCTACCAGGGCCTACATGAGCTGGAGATAGTGGAGCACTATAGGGTGGACAGGGACCTCCTACAGCAAACTGTTGAGCTGTGCCGGCCATGCCTCACACACAGAACCAACAGAGGATAACCCATCCCAGTGGATACCAAGGTACATGTAGGCCTAAAAATACTAGCCACAGGTACCTTCCAAAGGCCAGATGGGGATATCATGGGGCTCTCACAGGCATCAGCATCCAGGGTACTCTACCAGTTCCTGGATGCCATGTCAGCACATGCCGGTGAGCACATATATTTTCTCAACACCCGTGAGATGTTGACCAACAATATGCATCTTTTCCACCAAATAACAGAATACTCTGAGGTAGTGGGTGCTATAGACTGCACATACATACACATCAAAGCACCACCCAGTGAGCGGGGTAGGGTCTACACCAACCGCAAGGGCTTCCCCTCCATCAACTGCCAGGTCATGTGCGATGCATGGAGCATTATAATGAATATGTGTGCTGGCTGCCCTGGAAGCTATCACTACTCCAACATCTGGCATATGATGCAGCTGTACCAGGGATTTGCCAATGGGGACTTCCCTTATGGCCACTTAGTGGGGGATGCTGGTTACACACTGGAACCATGGCTGATGACACCCATCAGAAATGCACACACCTGAACAAGAACTCCATAATGAGGCACACGCACAGATCAGAATCATAATAGAGAGTGGGTTTGGGATGCTGCAGTCATAGTTCTGGTGCCTGAACATATCTGGGGGAGCCTTGCAGTACTCACCAAATACATGTACCCAAATTGTCATCGTATGTGCCATGCTACACAATATGATCCTGTGGAAACAGCTGCAACAAAACCAGCATGGGACAGGGCCAGACAGCCCCCCACCATTGCCAAGGCTTGCACAGGCACAGAGTGATTCGGAGGAGAAACAACCTGAGCCTGCCCCAGTAGGCAGAAGGAGGCATACCCAGTATGCCCAGGCCTTGGCAAAGAGGCAACACATAGCACATACACTGACACGGTAGGATCCCAGGTAATGACACCTTTCTCTGACTCACACATACATTAAAAGGGATGCCAAACATGACACTACCTGTGCTTAACCATGTATAGGGAATGTGCTATGTGCGTCTGACATAGTCAGCCCTCCAGCACCATCCTCAATACTGTCACATCCAGAAGTTAAGTCACTCTCCCTATCAATTGCTGAATGGAGTAGTATGTTTTGTTACTTGTATCTAGGGTATGGATGTGAGCATGCAAGGGAATCGGGTGGCTGAATAATATGCCAGCAGACAGTAGACACCTACATTGGCAGCATGAAATCTGTAACAAATACTGGTGTCACCATAGTAGCCACAACTGGACAAGGTGACAAAACCCATTGCAAGAAATGTGGTGGGCCAAATGTGCGCCCATAGGACACACACATGCCAGTCAGTGAGGCTCACATACCCAACAACAGTCTCAGCCAGCAGGACAGACATCGACAAACATAAAGAAAGGCAATGCTAAGGCCTCTGATTGATGACTATGCAGAACAGCCTCCCTCCAGACCTACACAGACAGACTACAACAGGTCAGACAGTGGGATGTTAGTTCTGAAGGGTAAGAAGTCTGAAACTGAAATGTAGGTCAATAAAACCTAAGAACTGTAGTACACTGATATGCCTCTAGTCTGCATGATGGTTCAGAATACAGAATGAAATGGAGTACCTGAAATACTAGTACAGTCATAGCAAATGTGTACAGTTGACAGGTGTGCCCTCCACAATCCTATGTAGAAATGTAGTAACATGGTATATGTAGGTATGATAACAGGTGGATAACAGATTACCTGAGCTGGCCAAAGTAGCAGGATAGATTGTAGCACATGTACAATATGCAGGGCTGTGTGTGTTAGGTTGGTGTATGTTGTGTATTGTGTGAGAGTGGTCAGCATGTAAGCATGGTGGGTTTTGTCCTGGTGGCCATTGGCCAGTACTGCCGATGACAGTGCCAAGTTCTCACAACTGCAGTGCCAAACACAATGCATCCCAGCAAGACACATTCCAGCAGTAAGCCATATTAATTGTTTGTATGTAATATTTGTCACCATCTGAAAGATGGACATGGCATGAATGTGGGCCCAGACATACAAACAGTACACAGGTGGAAGTACCCTAGACAGACAGTGTATAATATGTTACTTTGAAATTGACACACCTTTGAAATTGTACATACAGGTTAGCAACACATTAGTTGGGTTTGTAGTATGGAATACCGGTGTCATCTGGTCAAACATTGGTAGACCAAAAAGGTCACAGGTATGAAGTATTGAGAATCTGCTGATGCACCTGCACAAGCCAGCATAAATGGAATGCCCCACATATATCTGTGAGTCAGCTGCAAGCAGCTTCCATAGCACACATGCACCCAGCTTACCCCACCATCAGCCACAGGTACCTCACAGGTCGCATCCCTGCTAACCCCCACCTCTGTATGGAAATAGCCACAGAATGCAGCATGCCGAAGAGGTGTCCCATGTAGGTGTGTCCCTAGCTGTAAGCAGCACCCTGCCAGCATCCACACCACTGGATCAATAATGACAGAAACTATTGACATTAACACCTTGCACACCTACCCTTTCACCCCAGGGGAATATACTGGCTTTGCAGCCTGGGACTGTAGGAGTGACACAATGCAACAGCCTGCTATAGATGGCCTGCATTGCTACCAAATGGTCTACAGTCCTCTGTCAAAGGCTTGTGTCTCAGCCGTACTGCCAATTTATGTTATCTCATGTACTCCCAGATAACAACATGACACAGTCCACAGAACCCAAATCCAAGGCCATGTCGACAAATCCCAGTAACATGTCCACCATGTCCTACTGCATGAACTGTAGACCAACCCCAAAATACTGCTGGGATGAAGTGATAGCTATAGGGAACGTAACAGATAATGTTTGCATAATGTTTGGAAGAGGATCGAATAACAGAGGGGATAGGAGCATGGGCGCCATTTAGTGTGTGAAGTCTGAAACTCAGCCGTGTGCACATACTATCCCTGCCTGCAAACACAGGAATGGGTGGCTACAAACCTGCTTGTAAACCACAATGTGAAGGGGTAATGACCAGAAATATGGGCCCTGCCTCTGGGTAACCTGTGTCTATCTGTACAGCTGTGAGGTATGACCACAGCAGGATATGGCCATACTGTCACATCGACAGATGTACAAGCATGGGATCCTCAGCCACCACTGTACTAAGGTGCTGAACCATTTACACAGACCCTTCAGCAAGTGTCTGCGGCTTCCCCTCCAGAATGGCATGATTGTGCAAGAATATGTAGGATGCAGGCCACAGCACTGGACACAGCTTCATTCACCCTGTGTTCCCCAGGAAATTACTGCAAGCAAATATGTGTACCTGACAGTAGTTGATGACAAAACATCACAGTGTAAAACAGTACATATGTCTGAATATCTCTGCTAACACCAAAACCATGTAGCAGAAGCAGCACAGACACAATTACCTACAGTAACCCACTATCCTTTGCCCATTTGGACCCCGTATTGTCAACCAATCTACAGATATCCTGCAGAAACAAGTTGCTAGCTGTAGGTGTAGAACACAAAAGCCTGCACTGGAGTACAACCTACCTGGAATGGATTCACACATTCAATACAGACGGTCATACTGGGCATGCTCCCACACTTAGAGAAACAAAGCTCATATCTAACAACAAAATGATGAAAGGTCATACTGGGCATGCTCCCACACTTGCAGAAGTGAAGCTCATGTTTGGCAACAACAGTTTACTATACATATCTGACAGTCACAGATGTTTGTGCACACACTCCACATTGCACACCAGTCATGCTTTGCACACACATAGGATAGGAATACACACATATATCAAAGGACAACACACTATAATAGGCCAAACTTACACATACATAGATGTGTGGAAGAGAGTGACAGACAGTGACAAAGAGCCTCTCATCATGAGGTCTGTCCCACCCAGCACACATGAAATTGGCTAAAAGCACATGATGTGCAAATGTCAATCACTGTAGGCATTTGCCTCTGGTATCCCTCAGCACTATAGTGTATGTGGTCCTTGTGATAACTGTGCAACATGACTGTACAAGTCATTATTCATCTAGCAGTTGTATACACATACCTGTTAAATTTAAACCTGTGTCTGCCTGAGTGTTGTGTCTCTGCTTATAGATGAATGGTTTATGGCCCATGCACACACACTGCACTCCCCATTGTCCTACTTTGACAAGCCTGCTGATGTAATTCACCTTGAAATATACCTTTGGTGAATGGGTAGCCCTATAAGCTCAGTGGCACGTGCTATAACTGTGTAATGTTATAGTGTGATGTACTAATTAGGTAGGAGTTCTAATTCCAAATATGGCAACTGTAAAACTTTGCATGTGTGTGTGTTTGTTTATCTGTGTAGAGATCAATGCTTTTGAGGCCATTCACAGTCACGACAATTTCCATTGCCCTACTTTGGTAGGGCTGCTGATCTCATGCTCTTTGAAATACATCTTTGGGAAAAGAGTAGCCCAGTAAACTCTGTGGTACATGATATAACTGCATAATGATGCAGTGTGATGTATTACTTAGGTAGGAGTTCTAATCTCAGACACGGCAACTGTAAAACTTTGTGTGTGTGTGTGTTTGTGTAGGGATCAATGTTTTTGAGGCCATTCACAGTCACTACAATTTCCATTGCCCTACTTTGGCACGGCTGCTGATGTCATTCACTTTGAAATACACCTTTGGGGAAGGGCTAGCCAATAAGCTCCGTGGTGCATACTATAACTGCATAATGTTGTTGTGTGATGTACTAGTTAGGTAGGAGTTCTAATCCCGCACGTGGCAGCTGTAAAACTTTGTGTGTGTTTGTCTGTGTAGGAATCAATGTTTTTCAGGCCATTCACAGTCACTACAATTTTCATTGTCCTACTTTGGCAGGGATGCTGATGTCATTCACTTTGAAATACACCTTTGGGGAAGGAGTAGCCTAGGAAGCTACATGGCACATGCTATAACTGCGTACTGCTATAGTTTGATGTACTAGTTAGGTAGGAGTTCTAATCCCACCAATGGCAACTCTAAAACCTTGTGTGTGTTTGTTTGTCTGCGTAGGGATCAATGCATTTAAGGCCATTCACAGTCACCACAATTTCCATTGCCTTACTTTGGCAGGGCTGCTGACATCATCCCCTTTGAAATACACCTTTGGGGAAGGAGTAGCCCAATAAGCTCCATGGCATGTGCTATAAGTACGTAATGTTGTAGTGTGATGTACTAGTTAGACAGGAGTTCTAATCCCAGACATGGCAACTGTAAAACTTTCTGTATGTGTTTGTATGTGTGGAGATCAATGCTTTTGAGGCCATTTACAGTCTCTACACTTTCCATTGCCCTACTTTGGCAAACCTGCTGATGTCATTCACCTTGAAATGCACCTTTGGGAAAGAAGTAACACAGTAAGCTCCATGGCACATGCTATAACTGAGTAATGCTATAGTGTGATGTACTAGTTAGGTAGGAATTCTCATCCCAGACATGGCAACTGTGAGATTCTGTGTGTGTTTGTCATTAATATCCTTTGTGGAGGTAGTTGCGTGCCTGTAATACAGGACTCATTGTGGAGCTGGTTTGCAAAATTCTTATATGGTGGGCCTATTAAATGTCACAATGTCCACCTTACAAGGACAACAGATGTCAAACAGCAGAGATCCTGGTGTAGACACTCCATACACATCCATATCCACATGGATATGCATCCACAATAAACAGAACATGCCGGAGGACTAGATTCTTGTCCCAGAGACTTTCCATACTCTGGAATAAACTACCTATCTATATCAAACAAAGCTCCTCATTAGCACTCTTCAAGAAAAATCTTGATGATTGGATGGAAAATAGGAAATTCACCCCGGGGATCACTTCTGTGGCTCTGCTCGACAGTGGCACAGGAAAATCATTTTCTTGGGTGGCAAAAGCCAAGGTACCTTTTTGGCTGGGCTTGTATTGGCCCTAGGGCCAATAGTCTAGTGCTTACCTATGAACCTATGAACCTATACCCCTAAATGTGACATCATGGATTGGGGAATAATATAGGCAACTCTTGTATTACCCAGAAACACTGTCCAAACATGTCTCATGCAAAAACATACTTGGCTAGGCAACAACCTCTGTGTTGGTAGTATCCTGCATATTGCCCACAGATAGTAATCATGATGTGACTGCAGTGAACTACAGAAGACATGGCACCCTGTCCCATCCCTGCAATAGGCAAATCATTGCATACAGTGGTCCTTTGCTATGTTCTCCACTGGACGCCTGTAACAACTGTGCAGTCAGCAAATGTAACCTACAAAGGAAATACCATGCCTTATACACATGCCCTGTATGGACAGATGCCACTGACACCAGTGAATACCTGTATCATGCTGTCAATGTAAGGGCAGTTTCAACCTGGTTTCCATTGCCAGTTCTCACCACATGGCATCAGGAATGGCACATCAGATGATAACAATCTGTCCACACAGCATGCCCCATACACCCCAGGTACACTTCCACATGTCATAGAACATGCATGTGGGACATGTGCACATCCCAGACACCATCCATGTTATATAATATAGAACACATACATGGCAAGCATTGCACAGCACTGGCCACCCACAATAGTAACCCAGATGAGTGGATGGTGAATACAATACCCACCTGTGTGGGCCAATCCAGAGACTACACCCCTGAGCCACATTGCAGGACACTGTCATGTGGCCTGATGTCAAGGTATACCCTTTACCTAGCCTTGTACAGCCTTCTGGCAGTCAACCACTACACATCTGTGAAGCAATGTACCCATGCATGTCAGTACTGGCAAACCTGTGTGTGTGTGTGTGTGTGTGTGTGTGTGTGTGTGTGTGTGTGTGTGTGTGTGTGTGTGTGGAGTATAATGATTTGGATGCCATTCACACTCACTACACCTCCCAGTGCCCTATTAAAGCATGCCTTCTGGTGTCAGATACCTTGACATACCCTTTGCCCATATATCAGCCTGATAACCTATGTGGTGCATGTGATACCTGCGTAATACTGGAGTGTAGCAAACTTGCTAGTTAGGAATTCTAATTCTGACCCTGCCAACTGTGATAATGTGGGTGAGTCCCTGTGAGACTGTGGCTATGTTGTCCTTGACACCAGTTCTTGTGGACAGCCACATTTACTACAACTATCTTATCCCTCCTTTATCACTGTTGCTGATGTCACTATCCGTCAAATATACCTTTGGACAGCTCTCCAACATGTAAGCTCTGTGGTGCATGTAATAACTACATAGAAATGTAATATCAATACATACACAGTGGTTTAAAACCCCATACTAGGGTTACTCTCCTACCCTCTCCCTGTCTTACTTTGTCTCTGTCTGTATCTCTCACTCCCTCTCTGGTGGATGTGGAGAAGTACACCTGCTTTGTTTAGGCAGCAGCTTGTGTTTTGTAAGTGTCGCTCATGATCAGCTGATGGCCTGTGCACAAACTGCAGTCCCCCACTAGCTGATTGCATGTGGAACAGCTGTGGTAACATTCCCATAGCCAATTGCATGGAAACACACTCGTATAACTAGGAACATCATGTGGGTGTTGGCCCTTTTCATTCACTGTGAGCAGGACTTCATCTCAGTGTTTGGGAAACAGCATCAAAGATTGTAGTGGGATATACCTGTAACAACATACACTTTGGAGACAGGCCAACAAACAGGAGGGGGATGTTCCAGACATGACTACAGAATGTAAGTGTTGCTCTTCTGCATTTGAAGTAATGTTGGTTTAACAGGGTTTGTGTGGATATGGCTGGTCTACATGATTTAATACCTGTCATGACAGTGTTATGTGGTTGAGAAATCTCCCAACTGTACGGCTATCTGCAGACTGGCCAGTGTTTGGAGTTTTACATGTGTTGTGTTACTCACAGATTACCTATCTTTAGAACTGCAGAAACATATTCTGAGGATTACAGTCAGTACATAGTGACAGCCATGAGAGTTACTGACTTCATATCCCTCATAGGTCATATGTCACAACAAACCCTGTTACACCAGTAAATGTATGAGGTTATCACAGCAATATGTCAATATTGTCCCTGTGTTCGTGGCTCCAGCCACAAATCCGTCAACTTTTGTACATATGTCATGCAGTAAGAGGTGCATATGTTCAGTACACCATTATTTATTAACATTATACCTGGTAACAAGTCAGTGAGATATCAGACTGCTAGACATGTTATGTATAGTAAGGGTTATATTTGAGGACAAAACCTGGACATTCTGTCATAGTGTGTACATTAGTGAGGCCTGTGTACTTATGGTGATTGTCGATAGTGTGTGTATTGTGAATATGTACCTTGCCATGTGTACAGACTGTGGTAGATGTCATTGTTCTTGGTCCTGTTCTATCTGATGTTACATGCTGCTCCAGTGTATGGTACCCTGTCATCTTACATGTTTGTAGGGCCAAACACACACATGTCCCATACCACAGTCAGGCATCGGAATACACTTGTGTTTTGGCCCAGTATATGTAGGGTTAGTGTGCGAGTGGCACATATGAGGATGGTGTTGATCAGACAGTCCAAATACTGTAATATTAAGCACGCTTACCATATGTGGCTGTAGCTGTGTTCACAGCAGTTGCGGGTATGCACTTTCACACAGGTGTTTGTTACTCTATGCTATGACATGCTTGCAGAGCCTGCTATATTTGCAGGTACATGTGTATTCCCCCATATTAAATGTAGGCCAGTGTTGTGGCAGTGTGCCTGTAGTTCGCACAGTGCTTTGTGACATGCCTAGCAGCTCAGTTTATTTACCCAGTGTGATGTTATGTCCAGATATTTGTCAGATGTACTGCTGCGGGGCCACCATAACTATTGTGTATTTCTGAAAAAGCAGTGGGATGCTGTACAAGTGTATGTCACTAAGTATTGGGTAGTATGTGGGCATGTGACCTCTGCACCACCTGTTATTATGTGTCAGGACAGACAGGAGTGTATGAATGCATAAAATGTGTGGGCATACGTATTCCAGTACTTACGTGATATACCCATTTACATGGCTGTTAACATCGATATTTTCAAGCTTGGTCCATGGTCCATATGTCTTGCACTAAGGGGTTCTGTGTATATGTCTGGACTGACCAGAGTGTGTCAGACTGTCCACATTTATTGGTCATATCTCTGCTGTATTCCACAGGACCATTACTGCGATATCTGTGGTTTTGTACTATGATGACCTTAGGATGTTTGTCAGTAACTGATGGCGTACATTTCAATAGCAGATGAGACCTCCCACATACAACATTTCTGTTAAGACAACACCTGTTACAGTAGCAACAGTCTACATTTATACCTGCAATACTTATATGACATTGCCTTGCATTAAGAGGTTGAGACTATTGGTGCTGACGTATGACTCCACTCCATGTTCTGGACATATGTTAAACATATATATATATATATATATATATATATATATATATATATATATGTATATATATATATATATATATATATATATATATATGTATATATATATATATATATATATATATATATATATATATATATATACACACACACACACACACACACATATATACATATATATATATATATATATATATATATATATATATATATATATATACAGAGAGATCTATATATGGCCATATATATAATGCAATATACAGGTGTACATAAATACATATATATGAATATATATGTGGATGTACAACTACACTACCACAATCGACAGAACATGCTTGGGTACAGGTCTCCAAGACATACACTGACTATGTAATGTAATACATGTACACATGTCAACTTGAGTACGTTACTGGCCCTCTACAAGAGGCACCCAGATGATTGGCTATTGCATGGTCACTCTCACACTGAGGATCACTCCAGTGGTATCTGTTGTTAGATGGCCTGCTGACACATGGCAGGTGGCATGATACCACTTTACACACATCCCCTATACTTCTCATCTTTCCATGGACAATAGCCTGGTACACACCTATGAACACCTGCACCAATGCACCCCAGTACTGACAAATGTGTGCATGTGTATTAATGATAATATCAGTGTCTGTGTGTTTGTAGACCTGTAGTTGGGAATACCCTGAGGCCCTTTACACCCACCACACCTCTCATTGCCATAGTTAGATGTGGCTGCTGCTCTACCAGACATTACATATAGCTCGTTACTCTCTTCTCCATAAGGGCTACCTGGGCTTTGCAGTACCAGCACAACACTGTTGTACAAATGGTTTGATAGGCATGGGATATCCACTGAGGTCTGGCAAGTGTGTGTATGTGTGCATGTGTGTATATATGTAGGGCACACCATTCTGAGGCCACATTCTCCTATTACAATATGCATTGCCACACAGTATTAGGGATAGTGATGTTGCTGACCATAGCAAAGGCATGTCAATGCATCAAACTGCTATGTTTGTGGCATGTGCATTACATGCATATCCCTGTAGTAGCACTTTTGGGATGGACAAGGGGTTGTATTGCAGTCCTGGTCAATGTGTGGTGGTGAGTATGTCCGAGTGTTATCATGAGTTTCAGCGAGTACCATATCCACAGTGGGGTGTGGGTGCTGGGTGCATTGTCTTTACACCATGGTACCCCCGGTACATGTCCCATGTTCCACTGTATGGGGACCACTATCACCATAATTTATACAGGTAACTGATAACACTATCCAGCCCAGTTATGTATGTGCTGTGTGCAACATACCTGTAACACAATGGACACACTGACAAGGTAGTTAGCACTGATAGGCCCAGGTCTCCCAGATGTGTGTCTGACTGTTATGTGTTTGTCAGTGTGTATATGATGGTATGTCACACTATGTATTGTCAATAAACAACCAGTACATCCCCCATTACCATACTGTACATGCCTGGGGATTGTCTTCATGTAACATGTAACCTGGAGCACACCTCATCTTAAAAGCTGTGTGATGTGTGCAATTAAAGCCACACACATCAGTAGAACTACATACCTAGGTAGGGGTCTGGTCCCAGTGTTGTCAAGTAAGAGTGTGTGTGTATGTGAAGGAATCTACTTCAGTTTGCAGAATATACATGTCCAAGAACTGCCTTGCATATGCTAACATTTCACAGGTATCATTCTGTGGACATACATACCATTACAACTAGTCTTAGATGTGTAAATGCTCTCTTCCCCACTGTATAGATGTGCAGCGATACTGGGGTTGTTTTATATATATATATATATATATATATATATATATATATATATATATATATATATATATATATATATATATATATATATATATATATATATATATATATATATACATAGATATAGATATAGATATAGCTGTGTGTGGCTGTTATGGACACAGCCACCATCATTTCAGTTACTGTTGAGTGTATCTCCCTGTTTAGCTGGCTGTAATACTGCGCAGTTCATGTTAACAGATTAGGTAGTTGTCTATCAGACTATCTGCAGTTCTACAGCACCTCTCACCCTCCATAGGGAAGGGGTGTGCCACCCACACCTGTACACATATGTTTACTGAGTTGAGGATTGCACTATATTGGGGAAGGGGACATATGCCCTGCCAGTACCATCGTCAATTACATTAAACTAGCAGACTGCTTATTACCCACTGTGCTGTTGTGACTATTCTGGCTTGGTGGCATTACATAGGCTACAATGTGTTCCTTGCACTGGTACATACATCCATGTGTACAGTATTCTCTGTGTATTGCATCAACACTAAAGCCTCTGTGTGTTTTATACACAAACATGTGGTATGTACCACCCAGTACAACTACTGTTGTCCACTGTAGAAGGGCTGCTAACAGCAGCCACCATGCACTCACCTGTATACACCACTCCCAGACCTATCAGCCATGTGGCACATGCAGTAACTGTTATACAGACCTGTGACATGTGCTCACCTGTACCCAGGATATGGCACAGCCAAGGTGTCACCACAGTGCCATACCCCTTGTAGGATATGACAGCAGACCATCCTCCTGCTGACACATGGACACCTACAACACAAACTGATTACATTATGGAGACCACAATCACTCAATATTAATAACAGCTATAATGCATCATGGCTGGACAGCTACACTTCCTGACATGTGAGTATTAAACTTTACTGCTGACAAAATGTTACACAGCAATACATTGGTACACCGTAGTACAGTCACTGTGTGCATCAGAACCATAATAGCCTGTCCCTGCATTGATGCTATGGATGACAGGGATGTGGCACAGGTATCATCATATCCACAGAGTGTGTTGTTGGTTTGCCAGGGACCTAGGCTGAGAAATTCATTTGACACCATGTGTGTGAGTGAGGGGTTTTAATTGTTGATATGGCCAAGGTGATGTGGTGTGCATAAGTATGGGGTTTCCCTAGCTGTGTTTGTATTGTGTGTGAGTATGCATGCACACAGTTCTGCCATGTGGCTGCTCTATACAGGTGTTTGTTGGACAGCTGCAGAGCATACCTGGTCAGGTGTGCAGTTCACTGCCTCCAGCCACGGACATGAGAACTGTGCCTGCCAGGGGTTCCACGGGCCTATCCAGGTACAAGCCACAATATGGTACTCTCCCCTGATGATGACATATGTCCACTGGAACCAGGTCTTCCTGGGACTGGCCAGGGCCACATGCACATGGCCTGATGTGGTGTGGTGTGGACAGCGCCCATCCTGCAGTGCTGGGGCTGGTACTGCCACTACGGGAGTGGCTTGGTGTCCTTGCACATCCACGTCGACCTTCAGCTGTTAGTGTTGCTGGTCTACGTACATGTGACCATCACACCACTCCCACCACATGCTCGAGCATGGACAATCCATGATTGAGGAGTCCCACCATCTCACCCTATCATCTATCCATGACCTCTGTAAAATAATGGAGGGCACCTGCAAGATCACGGATGTTGTCAGTAACAGCTGAAAGAGTAGCCCTCTGCAGCCTCTGAGCCTGTCTGGTGTACCATTCCATATGTGCCTGTGCCTTCATGACAGCATGTGGGACTTCTGCCAAGGGCTTGATGACCAGCAGCCCTCCAATGGGCACCTATGTACATATGCCTGTGTAGTACCCTGCCGGACATCTGGCTATGGCTGCTGTGTCCAGACACATGTGCCATAGATACCACACTGTCCTGTTCCATGCCACTAACTACCAACTGTCCCTCTGCTATGGCCACTGGTGATGGGGTATGTATAGGCACTGTGACTGTGTGTGGGGATGGGGTGGATAACAGTAGGATGCCAAATGATGTCGCAGCTTCGGCCTCTAACAACCCCGCTTGTGCCTCAACACACCTATCATTATTTTCAGTGTCTGTATGGACACCAACATCAGATTGCCTGCAGGAGGGACCCTGACCCACCTCGCCACCTGTGAGGCTAAAACAAGAATGCACTTTAAGACCTGTATGTCATTGCTTAACTGTATACACACACACACACACACACACACACACACACACACACACACACACACACACACACACACACACACACACACCCTGACATTCCACGATAATACTTACTTGTCCTGAGTTTACAGACTGTCCCTAGTTTATTCTCTTAAGTTCCCCATCCTGCATCAGTCTTGGAAAATTGCAGTCATTAATACCAGTCATTAATGTATCATTCTTCTAATTGCCTAGACAAGTGATCACAAAACATGACCATTACTCCATTACCACTTTGACTTGATTGGAGTCAGATTTTCAAAGACTCCCTGATGTCATCCAATGTTCACCTTGGGTTTGTCCAGACATCTTGAGCATGGCCCCCATATGCTAGGGGCTACTACAGTCACTCTATAATGTCATGCACTGGAGTGTCATATGTAACTATTGTTCAGTAGAAGCAAGATCTGTTGCTCTATTAGCTTTTTATGTGGACTACAGTAATATTTGGAAATGCTCTCTGGTGTTGTCTAGTAATTCCCCTATGCATCTGTAGTGCTTCATATGTGTGTATTCTTTCACCTTTCTGCTGATTGCAATTATAACAGTATTCCTGGTGTCTAGTTTCCCTCCCAATGCATGTTCCATGCTACAGACCTTATTATACTATCAGCTGTCCTGAGATTACATGTCAGACAAGTATTCCTGGTGTCCCATGTGTCTGTCCATGTCCATGTACTGCACAATTTCAAAGGGAAGTCGAGAGGTATGAACAACCCCACACTCACACGTGCATACATGGACAAACACACACACATACAATCACACATCCTACATACATCAACACCCCTTCACTCCACCAGATTGCACTTACAGACAAATTATCCCCTACACACGCACACACACACTTACAGGTGAGGTTGCACAAAGATATTACACACAGTCCTTCCATTACCCATCTGTCAACATGCATGACACATGGCACTCAACAGCATGCAGTGCAGCTACATTCAATCCCTGCTAGCATCATTATACATATATGTGATGCATGGGTTGTGTTTGTAGGTGATGTCCCTTCCCCTGGAACACACTGCACCCATGTGCAGAGTATTGCTGTGGACATGTTCGGCACCCTGGCATGTATTGTGCACCATACCTTGCAGGTGTACACACCATTGCTGAATGTGTATTACTGTGTTAGTTATGATTGCTCTACTGCTCACAGCCCCTAAGTGTTTCTCCGACATATACCTGGGATGATATATGGACAGATGTCATTTGTGAATGCCTGATGTCTGATTTACAGATCTCATCAACAACGGTGCATGTATGGCCAATACAATACAATTACACTGACAACCTTCAGACCTTACCGTGGCTATGCGGAGTGTACACACCCTTATTGATATGATGCTCTCTTCCTTGATATGCCATATTACTGCATATGTTAACATTACATGAACCTGATATGTGACATAACCTGTACAATCAAATGCAGTGTCAAATGATCAAATGCAGTGTCAAACGAATGTGTTAGTTGTGCAGATGCTGACTGAGATGCATACACTTTGTGGCTGCATATGTGTGCACGTCCTTATCATGATGGTTTGTTGCACCTACTGTTATGTGTACTACAGCAGTCACTATTCCTGTCAGGGGTATACTAGCATGGACCATCTGCATTTGCCAGTATTTGGTCATTCTGCCCTACAAATGTCTCCCAACTCTGCATGATTGCAAGGTCAACTCATGTGCACATCCCTTGAAGGTCACACACTGTCGTCACTATTGCTATGGAGTCAGGGCTATGTCTGCCACAGTTCCTGACATTGACTGTGTGCAGATACAGCCATTTGTAGCATCCTTTGGATCTTTGCTTCAGTGCACTGTTGTGTCATGATGACTCTCCCTCCCCACCTCTAGCCTTTTTGCAGATGCTTGACAACTATGGGCTACACATGTGTGTCATTTTGTAGTGTCCCAAACACTGAACACCATGTGCACCTGCCTAGCCCCAGCTAATGAATGGCAAACATACAGGTGTACACTGACACCAGCAAGGTACAGATAGGGATGGTGGGCCTGAGGTGGGGTGAGGTTTTGGTTGTGCAGCACATGTATCTTAATTGATACTGTCTGTAGGTTTCCAATGTGGTCTGGGTACACCAGTACACATTGCATGCCATTTGGGGACATTTTATGTTACTCATATGTTACCTGTAGAGAGGCCTGGCTGTAGTGTCCTGTGGTACAACTGTCCCATCTGATTACCCTACCCCATGGGCTACACTTATGTAGAGTACAGGCAATTGCTGACATGGGTACTGCACAGAAAGTACTTGCTAGACATTCCTACAACTCCCTCAGTGTTGTGGCATGTTACAAGGCAGCCTGTATGACCGGTTTGCAACATGTGACATCATCTGTCTTGGATGGCCATCTGTTTATTTTCTACATTAATCCTGTCTCATACATCCTCGCCACATACATAACTGTCCCCACTGTTTTCCTTGGTATATGCAATGGTGAGGTATGGCTGCATGTCCAAATCCTGGGTGCTATCTGTTGGGTATGCCATCCCTGCCATGGCATAAGATGTGTGCAACCAACAGCTTCCTCTTTTGCAGGTAAGTGGGCACATTTGATGGCCAAACGTCTTAGACAGCAGACCATTTCTTGGTGTGACACTGGGGACCTGTACTTGCTGCAAGGCCCATACTCATCAAGAATGCATGCTGTCAGTACCTCAACAACTGCTTCCACTATATTTTATCTGGAGTGTATGCACATATATGGTTCCAGTGTTTGTGAAGGAATGTATTCCCCATATTTGCAGTCCTAACATAGGATTCCATATTACAAATTCATTGCTCATGTTAGGACCACATTGCAGGTTGTAAGGGTTGTGGACTGCAGTATTGTGATATGCCATAGTGTAGCTCTGTAACAGTTGCCATTGTAATACTGGTAAATACACTGTTGTAGCATTGTATAAGGGTGATGTTTTAGACATGTTCCTACTGTAAGCCATGTGTCCCATCATTATGTTCATCTCTGTGCACACATTTTGCAATGACAGGATGTTAGTTATATTGCCTTCAGATACACCATCATGGTGAGCACTGTGATGCAGTGCAGTTAACAGCAACAATGTGTGATCATGTAGAGCATGCATTATGGGTAGGTGTGTTAAATGTGTGCATGGAATATAACATGGCCATAACATGACCGGTGTATTGGAAAACCTGAACAAACAACATACTCACCAGCTACAGGCTGCTGACCTGGAGGTATACCAGAGGGACCTACATAATTGTGTGAGAGATGTGATGTCAGTAGCCACACCTGTGGCATTGGTACAGGGTAGGTGTAGCATTACAGTACATCAACAGTGCAAGCCCACAATATGACACATTATGCACATCAGTTTATTACTACAATGCAGCAACAGACAATATATATTTCATCTCACATATGCATGCTCTAACTCTACAGATGCGTACAGATATGCAACAGTGGTCTACTGATGTGACCTGTGGCCTTACCTGCACGCTCTTCTGCCATTGTGTGGATAGCACCCACCTCCACTATGCTCTCTGCCAGGTATGTTTGCAGCTGGGCAGGTACCTCAAGGTTGGCAAGGAGCTCCTCAACATGTGTCGGGGGCTGGATGGCATTACCCCTCTGTTGCAAGCTGGTCCCACCTAACTGCAGCAGTACACCTACAGGCATGGTGAAGTAGATTGGTGCATTGATTTCGGACCTGCTCATAACTGCGGTTATACAGTCCGACATTGTTTACCCTGTGGTCAAGATCATTCCACAGTGCGGTTGGCTCCTGCAGATCATGGGCTGTATGGCCAAACATGGTGTGGTAGTGCTGCACCAGGTATGAGATGATGACATCATTTTCCTCCACTGTATATATTGGCAAGCGTTCCCTCAACATTTTGCCTGAAAGACATTAAGATGGAAATATGTATGAAGACCTCATACTGCAAGGTTATCATAGTTGTTAATACACATCTCTGTCCCCCCCACCATATCTGCAACAACAATCTGATCACACAACTCAATGGATATGTCTACAGAAGACCTACCATTTGGAAATATATCGTATTGTACGACACTTTGCACTATGTGTTTGTAGTCATGTTCCATGTTGGGACACTATCACTAGTGGCCTGTTACGGACAATGTCACCTGCATGCCATTATAAGGGCCACCATGGTTCCATATATGCATGTATTCTGTTTGCTATGTGACTGCTGCACATCTGTTGTTTTGTGTTAAAGGGGATATCTATGCATGCTGTTAGACATACTCTGGGAATGTGTGGGCTATTATTACCCACATATTTTCTTTAACAGTGACACATTAGCATGTTTGGGGAACAGATGCCAGCAGAACCACCTCTCCTACCTCATCTGGCTATGTTACTAGCCTACATCACATGTGGGACCCACCCTGGGATCTCCTCATCTACTAGTCCTGCACTGCTTTCAGGTGGAACCACCTCAGGGGATGGTATTCACCCCCCCGGGAGCACATACAGACAGGCTCCTGTCACCCAAAGTCAGGTCCAGGGTCTGGTGCATAGGGAGCTCCACAGGGACTTGGGGGAGGTGCTACAACACCTTGAGGCCCTCAGTACATGCTCACAGGGTCCGCATGCTCCTCCTGCTCAGCCCCAGGCCCAGGCACCTTCCTGGCTGGGAAGCTGATGTTGTGACTACCCAAGGGTGGAGACCTTGGTCCCATTTTTTCCATATGGGCACTCATGGGCTTCCACATCGCAGACAACACTCCCCATCCAGGGTGTTTACCCACCACATGTGTCATATACCACCCCTGTATACTGTCTTCTCTATCTTCCAACCCATCCTACCTCCACAAATGTACCTACTATCCTTCCTCAAATTACCAATCCCACCTTCACAAACAAGGGAAATGTGTTCCCAGCATGGGGTTCACACATGCCATAACTGTCCATTTTACACCCACTTACTGCTATATATATATATGTGTGTTTGTGTGTGTGTATTGATATGTATGATGTTCCCTCACACATATCGTGCAGTACTGTCATTTAACAGTAGGGGACATGTATTTATATAAATATGTGTTTGTGTTTGTACATATGTAGACATACACACACACACACACACACACACACACACACACACACATATATATATATATATATATATATATATATATATATATATATATATAGTGCATTCAGACATCAGGTCCACACTCTCTAACTCTCCTTCCTGCACAGCTGCACTGTTCTGCCTTGCTACAACACAGAGAAGTGCCACATGTAGACACAGCCTAACATTAGGGGGGTATATATAGGGACAGATTGCAGATAAGCGTATTACACACCTATGGCATTTGTGCATACTACATTACATGTTAACATGGCTGTCCTGCAAGTGGTGGGTTCTGGAACGCACTTGTCCATCATAATGGCATTACTTCCATCACCAACTACTGGCCACACTAATATACATGTTTTGCAGTACAACACAGACTATGATGGCTTACATCCTATCAGTCAGTGTTGATCTGCACAGTTGAAAAGTATGGCCCACTGCCCACAGGGACAGACACTATTGTCCATAGCAGTTAGTCAGCTGGACATCATTACAACAACAACACCTGATGGCACATATAAATCATTCCACATAATCTATTCCATTATTATGGACCTTGTACTAAATTCAATTACATGCATATATGCTTCACATACCTGTTGTGGGGATGTTGTCTCTTCTGGATACATTTTACTGAGTGGATGGATGGATGTGTGTTTGTTTTTTTTTTTATTTCTCTCTCTATCTCTGTCTCTCTCCACTAAATAGATTGAGCTGCTTTGAATAGATTGCAGCATGCATTTTGTAGGTGATGCACATGATCATGTGATGGCCTCTGCACCAATCAGTGTCCACTACTTGCTATCTGCATGCAGCCTACTGTGCAGTACTTCCAATTACCACTGTCATGGCAACCCACTACTATAAATTCCTACATCATGTGGGCGTGTTCCCTTTACCTTTCCTGTATGGATGGCATCCTTCCTGTGTGTGGTCAGCAGTGTTACAGGCAGCAGGTAGCAATGCCTCTTACAAGAGGACTTGCAGACTCAGGCCAGCTACATATTTGTATATAGTTCCAGACCTACAGGCAGTGTGAATAGTGCTGTTATATGCATTGTATACCACTAGGGTTACATGGGTTGTGTGTCCATACTAGTTTAGCATGGAATGCAGTATGTCTGCATAGCTCTTAACTGTGGGCCTATCCATATGATGGCCAGAGGATTGTCTGTTATTTTTTGTCACTCCAGCACACAGGTCTTGTGTCAGTTATATCACTGGCCTTCTGTCTGTTGAGCACTATCAGTACATGGCTACATCCATTTGTGTTTCTGACATCGTATTTTTGACTAAGGGTATGTTGCAAACTATCCTGTAACACCAGCAACTTTTTCAGTGTATAACAACACTACTGCAAATATAGCCCTGTGTTCCGGCCTCTGTCCTTCACCTATATACCAGGCTGTGTCCATATGACATGCAGTAAGAGAATGTTATGTAGTTGCCTGAGATTATGTTGTGCTGCCTTTCCTGCCATCATTCCAGTGATGGTGTGGTCCCCACATATACTGTGGGGTAGGGTCTATATATATGTGGGCTACAGCTGGACAAAACATGTGTGCCCTTCTGCAGTCCAGAGGTCAGTGTATGTAACACTGTTATATGCCCCTGTAAGTCAGTCTATGAGGGAGGGGTATGCACCATATATAACCTAGGCTGTTACAACATGTGAGGGATATCAATAGTAATACACCTTAAGGTATATGGCTGTACATTTTCATACATTTCACCTTGGGAACATTGGTGGCCTAGTGCTTACTGTCATACAAATTGTTCTGTTTGTCAGTGTGATAGTGATGTTTTAAGTTAAGCATTATGTAATAGATACATCCTCATTGTAACAACTTAATTCTTTTCCCCTAGGGGTAGCGTACAGAGTGTAATTCGAGGCTGCTGAACTACATCTGCATTACTTACTGTTGATTGATTGTTATCCTCTGGCCCAGTCATTCTTTCCTGTTGTACTACTTGGATGCCTTGGCCTGGACAGCAACATATGTTATGCTTTCGGATTACTGTATAAAATGATCTGCTTGAGAGTTGCATTACTCAGGTAGTATGTATTTCAAACACCTAACAGCTATATGACATGGCATATACAACTGTAATAGTACACAAATAAACATTTCTTATGTATGCAATCCTGTGTGTGGTGTCATATCCTTTGACTTTTCTGTGGGTATATGTTTCATGCAATAATTGTCTTTTGTATGAGAGTATCATGCACTGTCCATTTTAAAAGGTGGCAACTGTCGGAATATTGGCTGTTCAATATGCTGTGCACCCTCTAAATATGTATCTTCCTATACATAGCTATATGTAGTAATATATGCATAAGTGTGTGTGTGTGTGTATATATATATATATATATATATATATATATATATATATATATATATACATATATATATATATATATATATATATGTATCTGCATATATATGTGTGTGCGTGTATATTTATCATTGGAATGTTTATTGCTTCTACATTGTACATTCCCTATGGTAGCCAGACTGTACTGCATGATATGTTATTGATACCATCCTGACATCATACAGGTGGGATGGATTACTGTTAACTTCTTGTGGCTATGTTGTGTAGGGTCCTGGGTATGTGACTTGCAAGTATTGGTATTGTACTATAAGGCAGATCTGTTTGGTTATGGGGGAGGGGATGATATCAATAATTATAAGAGGTACTTAGCTTGAGCCCCCTCACCCCCATTAATGGTGCCTTTGGTCATATATATATTTGTTGTGTTCTCCTTTATATCTATAGATATATATCTGTATATACACACACAAATAGATATATATATATATATATATATATATATATATAGATATATATATATATATATATATATATATGGATTTACCTGACAACATCGACAAGTCAGAACACCGACAACGACTTAGAAGATCGACAAGTCAGAAGACCGACGGAGGAAAACACCGACGCTGAGAACACTGAGATGGGGAAAGGATGTGTAAGTATGCGGTAGTGACGGACGTTAGGGTGCGAGTAAGGTAAGTGTGTGATGTTGACGGTCTGTAGGGATAGGGGTGGGATAAGTGAGTTAGGGTTAGGGCACGGGTTAGGTAAGGGTGCGAGTAAGGTAAGTGTGCGATGTTGATGGTCTGTAGGGATAGGGGTGGGATAAGTGAGTTAGGTTAGGCGGGTTAGGTAAGGGTGCAGTAGTGATATTTTTGGGTTAGGCGGTTAAGTGAGTTAGGGTTAGGGCGCGGGTTAGGTGAGTGTGCAATAGTGACGGACCTTAGGGTTAGGGTTTCGGTTAGGGTTGTAGATAGTTGTGTATGTAAGGGTTAGTGTTGGTTTGTAAGGATTTTGGTGTGCTTGTGTTGTGTGTGTGGGTTTTGGACAGGGGATTTGTTTTGTTTGTTGTTATGATGTGTCGAGTGTATGAGTTGTCGTGTTTGTGAACTGTCGATTATGTGGTGTCGGTGAAGTTGGTGTCGGTGTTATGACGTGTCGATGTTGTCAGGTCGATCCATATATATGTATATATATATATATATATATATATATATATATATATATATATATATATATATAGATAGATATATATATATATATATTTATATGTGTGTGTGTTTACATATTTTTTATTTTTATTTTATTTTATTATTTTTATTTTACATTTGTTAACCGGGATAGTCCGACTGGATACATGTCCATTTTCAGCGGAGGCCCGGGGAGAAAAGCTCCAAACCAGTACAACATTTTAATAAAATCACAGATTCATTTACAATTCACAGCACAAAAAAACTATTACTTATTCCATAATTATTGTTCAGGTTGATCGAGAATAGACATAATAAAGAAATATGCAGTGACAGACAGGTACCTAAAAACTATGTGAAACAGAGAATTAGCTAGCCAGGGTTTAGACAATGGCAACTCCGTATTGATGCCAGGTGAGGTTTAAGTTTAGATTTAAACTGATTTAAAGAGGAGAGCGAGGTAATATCAGGGGGAAGTTTGTTCCAAGTTCTCCCTGCAGAGTTGGTGAGGAGGGAATCACCAGCTATATTTTTAGTTTTGCATGTCTGGATGAGGAGTCGGCTGGATGACCTCAGAGGTCGAGGGTGGTTACAAAGTGTAACCAGTTTTTTGAGTGAAGGAGTGTAGTCGGGGTTGTATATTATTTTGTGTGTCAGTACTAGTAGGTTATAAGAAATTAGGTTAGGTAGCTCAAGCCAGTTAAGTTGGGTTAGATTGGTGCAATGATGGGTCCTGAAAGGTGACCCAGTAACAAACCTGGCGATATGATTGTAACAGATGGAAAGTTTGTTCATGACAGTTTTACTAATATTGTGAAGTAGAGGGGACGAATACAAGAGTGTGGAAAGAAGGTGAGTTTCGGCAATGGCAGTTTTGGCTTGGGGGGTCAAAAACCTTTTTATTCTATATAACGAGCCTAATTTCTTATTGATAGTTTTGATCATTTGGTTTACATGTATATCAAATTTTAGGTTGTTGTCAATAATTACCCCTAGTAATTTAGTAGAGAGGTCCGGTGAGATTATGGTCCCATCCTTGGAATGGATCGAAAAGCAGATGGGGCTAGACCTTTGTGTAGGAAGAAACAGCAGCATTTTAGTTTTTTTGGCATTAAGTATCAGGCGACGGCTAGAGAGCCAGTTTTCTATTTTGCTAAAAGTGGTCTGGGTTGTTAATTGTAGCTCTGTGAGGGTTGTGCCAGAGCAGATCAGCGTGGAGTCGTCAGCATATTGAATACAACTGCCGTGAGGTATGACAGTGTTTAAGTCATTGATGAAGATGGAGAATAACAGTGGTCCTAAAATGGATCCTTGTGGGACTCCCAGAGTATTGGGTAGTAAGGTAGAGAGCTTAGTCTGCCATAAAACTGCCTGTTTTCTACCATTTAGATAGGAACCGAACCATTGAAGGACTATAGTGTCCAGACTGAGTGATTGCAGAGTGTTAATTAGAAGTTTGTGGTCCACCATATCGAAGGCTTTAGACAGGTCCAAGAATAGTGCAGAGGAAATATTGTTATTATTACGATAGGTGTTTATGGTATTAGTGAAAACAAGTAGGGCTGAGGTAGTACTATGGAGAGGTCTGAAACCATGTTGAGTGTCAGCCAAAAGGTTGTTGATGAGTAGGTGTTGCATAAGCTGTTTCTGAACACATTTTTCCATTATCTTTGATAGAGGGGAAAGTATAGATATAGGCCTGTAATTAGAGAGCTCTGTGGAAGTGCCACCTTTGTGGAGAGGTATTACATAGGATACCTTCCAGATATCAGGAATTTTTGCCTCTGCTAATGAACGATTGATAAGTAATGACACAGGGTAGGCAATGGCCTCAGCTGATTTTTGCAAGTATTCAGCTGGAAGTTGGTCAGCTGAGAGTGTGGTGGGTTTTAGTTTTCTGATTAATTTGTAGATAAATGACGTAGCTACAGGTTGAAATGTGAATGAACGGAGATTTTTATAGGTGGGAGTATCTTGGCTGTAGGAGCTGAGTGGCAGTTGATTAGAAAGGGTTTGGATAGTCTCGGTGAAGAAACGGTTAAAGCTGTTGGAGACTACATCTGAGGGTTTATCGATGAGTGTGGCTGGGACAGGGGTGGTAGAGCGACCAGGGTGAAGAAGATTGTTTAATCCAGCCCCAAATTTTTTTGGACAGTTTTGATGTTCAGTCTGCAATTTACAATAGTATTGTTTTTTGTCATGAAAGATTTGTCTTTTGGTTTCGTTCCTGAGTTGTCTGTAGTTAATTTGGTCCCAAGGGAGTTTAGAGGTTCGCCATACAGTCCAAGCTTTATTTCTAAGATTAATTTTGAGCCTGGTTTCTTTAGAAAGCCAAGGAACATCTACTGTCTTAGTTTTCTTTGAATGAATGGGAGCATGAGAATTAAGAATTTCTAGGAATTTTTTGTTAAAGTACTGGACTGCTTCATCTAGGGGTAGGTGTTTTAGTATTGCCCAGTTGCAGGAATTTAATTCTAGTTGAAATTTGGTCAGGTCGAATTTCTTTTTATTTCTGACAGATCTTAATATAGGTTGCTTCGGAATTATTATTTTGTGCTTAATTATGTAGGTGAGATTGTGGTCACTTAGGCTATCAGGGAGGCTACCAGATGTATATAGGTTAGGATGACTATTTATTAGCACCCAATCGAGTATGCTCTCTTTTTGGTTAGTTTTGTCTATCCTGGTAGGAGTGTTAATAATTTGCGTGAAAGAGTGTAGGTTAATGTGGGTGGAAGGAGCTACTGAGGAACAGGTAGTCCAATCTATATAAGTCTCCAAGAACTAAGGTTTCTTGAGGGAAGTGGCTTGATATCCAGTGAAGGGTGGCTTCAAGAGTATCTATGTTATTACCTGGGGGAATATAAACACAGATTATATAGATAAATTTATTAATGTTAATTTGTAGTTTGGAAGTAAGGATTTCTGCATTGTTAATCTGAGGCGGTTGTATGACATCTATGGATACGGTTAGATCGGATTTATAGAGTATGGCTACCCCACCCCCTTTTCTGGAGATTCGGTCTCCTAAGTATATTGTACCCTGGGATTAGGATTTCATTATCAGTAGTGGTGGGTTTTAACCATGTTTCAGTTAGGCACAAGATCTCTGGAGAGAGGTCAGCCTTGAGTGCATGAAGTTCCTGTACCTTGTTGTTGATGCTTCTAATGTTCAGATGACAAGTAAAAAGAGAATTTATAGGGCGAGTGATAATAGGGTTGGAACTAGGGTCTATGAGAAGGGAAGAATGCAAGTCAGTGTTGGTTGGGCCAGGGTTGGGGTGTATGTCCCCATGTGGTAGTAGATTAGGTCTAAGTTTGGAAATAAGTTTCAGGAATTTATCTACAATTTTGTGAATATACTTCAGTTTGGGGCTAATATTTTTTGAGGTATTTGGATGTGGAAGCAGCGAGTAAGAAGTTGTGTTCACCCAAGTACCATGAATATGATAAAAGTTTAGAAGTTTGGTTTCACAAGTATTGGTCTCAGCCGAGGAAATTGAGAACCCTAAAAGAGTTTGGGTTTCATACAAGGTTGCAAGATATGAGGTTACTAGTAACGGTGCTAGAATAAAGTACCACATTTCTATGGATTTGTGGAAATGGGCCCCTAAAAATGCACTTACAGGTAATATGGAGAGAATGGGTAGCTATGATGTAAGAGAGTGGAAAAGAGGGCGGGTGTGGGTGGGTGCAGGATGAGGAATAGCAAGAGATTGGGTGAGGGGATTGATTAGTGAGCAGAGGTGATTGGAGCAAATGCTAGTGGGTGTGTTTTTTGGCTATAAATGTAGAGGTAGTGGGGGCGGGTGGGATATGGGGGCAGGGAGGGGAGCGAAGAGAGCCCGAGCGTAGCGAGGGCGAACGTAGCGGGGCTAAAGCAGTCCTCGACTGTTACTATAGCGTATAATCTCCACTGGGTATTTAGCCTCGTGATATAATTTTTTGGAAAAAAGTCCACTTTGTAAGTATTTTCCAGTGATTTTGGGGACTATAACACTAAATGTGTAAGGCTTCCCAGGAAAGTATCTGTGGAGGAATTTTCAAGTTAGCGTGTTTCCAGGGGGGAATCTTTAATACTGAGGTAGCCGTGGATCCTATGCAGCAGCTGCCAGATAAGTTTTTAAAACTATTTGACCACCTTATCACAAATGGTGAAGAGCAGCAGCTTCGCTCAGTTTTCAGCAGGGGGTGGATTATTCCTTCCTATTCAAGGTACATATGGGAGCTTGGTCTCGAGGGAGCCACCTAGGAGGAAAAGAGGGAGGCCAGGAGGAAAATTAGGAAGCAGAAATAAAATATAGCATAGTTCTGTAATGTCACCAAGACTTAATCTTTACTCAGGAAATAACCACAATTTACAGCCAAAAACCAGGTAGCAGAATAAGCATAAGACACTGCTTCTAACTCTGAGTATAGTCGCTAGAATAACTTATGCTAGCAGTTGCAGTAGCGACCTAAATATATCCCTAATTATAAACACTAAACTTACAAAACAACACTCTTGAAATTAGTTCTACCCTGATCAACTCTACACTGCCGTCGCTAGACTAAGTAAATGCATATCCAGCAGAAACGGCCAAGTAACTGTTTAAAGAGAAGATTGTTAACTGCTACATTTATTCTGTAACATAGATCAATGTTCAGCTGTATGGGCAGGCCCTGAGGCTCACTATTAGCTTGTTAACAAATTTACAATGTAGCCAAGCGAGCTGACGTGAAACGAGTAAAAATGCTAGTACAGAGAGCAGCAGCTTTATAGCGATACTATCGCAACAGCGATGTATCACTAGCTCAGCAAATAACAAGTTACAGGATACATCAGACTGTTCTAGGCAAGTTATTCAAAATAAATGTGGACAAAAACAGTGATTTAGTCTAGTTAAAGCTGATTACAACATACCAAGTTGGGTGGGAATGCTACCTATAGGATCCAGGTACTCCACAGGTTTAAAAATGGCGGGTTTCTGTAGGATTATTTGAAACCTCGCTTGTGGGGGAGGAGTTCATGTATTCAGCGAACGTAGCAGGGCTAAAGCAGTCCTTGACTGTTACTATAGCGTATAATCTCCACTGGGTATTTAGCCTCGTGATATAATTTTTTGGAAAAAAGTCCAATTTGTAAGTATTTTCAAGTGAAATTGATATATAAACATGTAAAAAACAAACAAATGAACCACGAACAACAGGATAAATCCATAGTCTTTATTGCTGCTCCACACACTAAGCGCTTTCACCATAAGTCAATGGTATCATCAGAGTGAATGGCAGCTATTCATTAAATCCTTATATATACCTATCAATTAATTAATCATTCTATTAAAAATATAGATTCAGTCATCTTAAAGCTAAAACACTTACAAATACACTTCCATATAAAAAACTCTATAGAATACAGTCACAACCCACAAATACAAATCTAATTAATACTTATAAAACTGTAATATTTTGAATATTAACACTTAGTTTAAACTTGTTTAAAAATAAAAAAAAATGTATAAAAATACTATGTACATTTTAAATGCTCAATGTTTCAAAATTGGTCCTATAGAAATGAAATAATTTAATTCAGGTGACGCTGTAGCATTCAATATAACCTGACATTTATATTCCAAAAGTTCCACTTTTAATTTTTCATCGCCACCCGTTTCATTATATAACAATCTATATATTACAAAGAATAAAAATCTCTTAAAATTAGTACAAACTTTACTATGCATATATAGGGCATTATGGGGCTTTTGATTTCTAATGGCCCTAAGGTGTTCAACCATCCGGTCTCTAGACCTACATAAAATGCAATACAGTTGCTACATGTAGCTAAATACACCACTCTTTGGGTATTACAATTAACCCTACCTGGACATGGAATAGTCCTTTTGTAACTCGGGACACTTACGTAGGGTCCATCCTTAATGAATCTGCAAGACCTACACATCCCATATCTATTCATTTTGGAAAGAGTATATCCGGGCTTGTGTTGTTCTAAAACCCTTTGATATTTCTCCCCCTAGAGAAAACTACTTTAGGGGAACAACCTAGAGTACCTTTCAAATCACAGTTAAAACATAAATCCCATGCTGTACGTATGGAATCCACTATTGCATTTATTTGGTTATTATATTTAAATACCAAAACTCTTGAATCTAAAATACTACGGTTATTAACTGTTCTCATACATTCTATATTGTTCCAGCACTGATCCACTGATCCAAGAGCTCTCTCTTCCTCTGTTTCAGGTCAGCATAGTGATGCCTGACATGCTCACCAGTTCGAGGGATGCCAGTGGCCCTGGTGAGGTCATGGGTGAGATGGTCCCAGGCTTCCGCTTTATATTGGGAACCCTGGTACTGACCCTGCAGCAGTCTCTGTTCATGGTCTTTAACAAGGAGTCCTGCCATGACTTTGGACACCTGGATGCCCCAGCGCTGCACCTGAAAGTGCAATACTTCTCCCTCAGCAGCCATAGTGCATACAAGAGGAAGCTGCAACCAGTTATGAGATGTATTCCCACCTGTGGGGTTTAAATAGGGCTGATTTCCTGCACTTTACTGTGACTGGATGGTTTTGAAAATGCTAAGCTATGTGCAAACCTGATTACCTAAGGTTGGCATTGCTTAAAGGGGTACACCAATGGGCAGATTGATTTAGCTGGCCTACAGATTGCTTACACCTAGTAAGAAGGGTGAGCAATGCTTAGCGCTGCTTATTTCTAAATCTGCACACTATTTGCTGTTTGGCATTGATTTGTCATTCCTTATATGCTATACATTTGTTTAGTATCCGTGATTCATGTGTATGTACACTGTATGGGGTACTTGTGTTTATTGGGGGATTTCACCACTTTATTACAATGACACCTTACATCTGGACTTAATGCAGTACTCCACATATTTATGTTATGTAGTAGGTTATACAACATAAAACTGTATATAGATTCCTTTCACATGTAAATTGTGATTTTGCTATAGTGAGGGTCTGTTTGGGGATACCTCAATTTTATGTACTGCTTTGATGGCTTACTGGTTAACTGTTGTGACTATAGTGTACAGGGTCTTAGGTTTATTTTGTTGCTGGGCAGAACAGCGACTGTTGGATACAGAGTGATTAAGGCACTTTTAAGAAGTTGTAAGTGGGTTTGTGTGATGGTAAGTAATGCTAACTTCCGGTTAAATATGCTTACAGAAAGTTAGTTCAAAATTGCTTAACCTGTGTGCACATTGCTTACCCATGTGCAAACAGTCTTAAACCCATTTACTACTGCTTAAAACTGCTTACTCCCGCTTACCCCTACACTAATTTAGAAGGAAATGAAACATGGGTCTTGTGAAAGTGGTAGATTTAGTCACTGTATGGATTTATCATTCATTACACATCACACCTTCATTTAGTATCCCTGATTCATGTGTATGTATACTGTATGGGGCACTTCTGTTTATCTGTGGATTTTACCACATTATTACAATGACACATCACATCTGCACTTAATGCAGTACTCCAGCTTACAAATATATGTTATTTAGTAGGTTATACAGCAAAAAAAAATGTTCATAAAGTGATTTCACATGGAAAATGGAATTTACTACACCGAGAAACGAACCGGGAATAACTGCTCGCAAAGCTAACGCTCTAACTACTACACTATTACAGTACTGCTTTAATTGCATGTATCTTGCTCTCTATCTTCTTGTGCTATTTAAGCTACAGTATGCATAGCTAAGCAATGGGCAAACCCGTGCACCTACGGTTAAATTTAATCTGTTTGAAAAAATAAAATTCTCTACTGCTATTTTCTCTAGGAAGGGACAGCTTTCACTTACTGCTGTGGATTCCTGCATGCATCTGCACATTTGGTAGACATCCTGGCAACCCTCCATACCTCTCAACCTCTTCATGCACATTTTCTAGACAAAGCTTGACAACATGAGGTCCAACTATGAACATATTTTAATTATTGCTCTTATAAACTTGGGACAGTTGCTAGTGTAACTTATTTGTTATAATATACATTTTCTTACGGATTTGAAGTCTAACACTAAAGTGTATGCAATTATTTGTCAACCTCCATCCTGAGATCATCGCAGTGATTTGCCAGGACAAATGGGGTGCTGTATAGGTGGGGAATCTGGACATCCTGCAATAATTTCTACAATTGGGAGGTATGCAGCCTCCTATGAGCATTCTCGCTCATTGTAATTGCCGGGTGACACTTCCTGAGTGCAGGGACATGTGCATTGTGAGAGCTCTGCTCTCAGACACCCCCCTGCACTTGTCTATGCTTCGTGTCTGTTTAGGAGCAGAGACAGCGTGCCTTCATTACTATGCATGGTGCACTGCCGTGCTGCCCTTAAATGGTCGTTTCCGTGCAGGAATAACTTATTCCTGCACAGAAGATTAGTGAATCCCAGGGTATGTGATGTGTGTGTGTATAGTGCAAAGTGACTACAAGGCATAGATGCCAAACATATAAAGGTGCATGCATTACTGCTACTCTTCAACAATGTGTCCAAAGGTCCCGCTGCATTGGAACACATTTTGAAGGGAAATGTGTTTCAATGCAAACAGCATTTACATTATGTAAGCAGACAGCATCACAGTGAACTTCTTATATTTTGGCTACAATTAAAACAATAAGCCACACACAAGTAATGGAAGCCACTAACATTACTCCCATGCTTCCTAAGGATCAATGCTGGCATGTTCATTTGCATGACTGATGGTGAAGTATTAATGCACATGTAGTAATTTTTTGAGTTTTGAACTTAGAATGGGAAATAGCAGTGGTCTGTAGTGTTATACAACTAAGAAGTACATGTATACAGACAGTTCTGATTCAGAATGTGTGTGTGTGTGTGTGTGTGTGTGTGTGTGTGTGTGTGTGTGTGTGTGTGTGTGTTTTATAAATGTTTTCCATGTCATATTTTAAATGTGTCATGATCATTACGGTAGTGTTCATAATACGGGTACTACATGGGCATATCTCTTGACTATCCACATATTTGCAGAATGTCCACATTTAATTCATGTTGTTGTGTTGCTTATAAAAGAGTTTTGTTTTTCTAGATAATCATTGAGGACTGATGTCAAAATATAATAGTGCACATCTACTTGTCAGACTTCACATCCTTCTGAAAATGCAGACTAATGCTAAATCTTTTATTATAGCAACTTTCTAAGTGTATAAAAGCAAGAAGCATAATCTCTCCCTATTTTTGAGGCTTTGTCCCTCTGTTACTTTTGTCTTTGTCCAGATGTCTTGCACATAGAGGTGGAAAGGTATGAACGGGGGTGGGACAGGAACATAGTAAATGAAGGGATAGACAGGATACTTGTGGTTGACTAACATATCTTGGCAGTATTTCAGAAGGGAAAATGTTATTAGAAAAAAAACTTAATGTTTGATATACCTTAGGGTTTGAACATGTGTAACTATAAACAAAAACCAAAGATAGTGAAATGCGTATCACCACAATAGAGGCACAATAAAAACTAGCGCTTTCATTCACTTTAATTCAAAACGTGAACTTCTTCAGAAAAGACAAGAGCCCTCCCCAGCTCTTGCTTTTTATACACAGTTTAAACAGGAAATGATGTAGAAAACATTATTCAATTGATTAATTACGTTCTATAATAAAATCATACTATCATGAAATGAAATAATTATAATGATAATAATAATAATAAAATGAACACATAATAAAATCTGTACTCCACATATTAAAATCTTGATGTTGTGAGTGCTGAAATTCCATACTTAACAACATAAATAAATGCCTTAACTTGATGCATTTGTTTATAAACTACATGATACCTGTGAACACACTTCCACTCTTACTATTACCTTACATTTGCATACATTATATGTACAAACACTAATACAATGATAAATTCAATCCAATGTGAACATTATAACACTCATCTAAAATAAACCTTAACTTTTGTTATTATTTTATTTGTTAATATATAAATTCATATGCGTGAGTTGTTAACGCATATAAGTTATTATACACATTGATCCAATGTACACACACCCGCACCCGCACACACACACACACACACACACACACACACACACACACACACACACACACACACACACACACACACACACACACACACACACACACACACACACACACACACACACACACACACACACACACACACACACACACACACACACACACACACACACACACACACACACACACACACACACATATGTGTGAGAATTCTATAATTTTTAAAAATGCGCATGTAAAATACTATTATTGATTTCATGTGATGTTGGGAACTGGACAAACAACTACATCATCAACCATAAAGGTCCCAACCGTTGTGTAGGTATAACACTAATCCAATTAATTCATATTGACCATACTGTAAATGAATTGATAAAATGCCTATACAACGGAGAAATTACCTATACAACAAAAAAAAAGGATTATCTGATCACACCACAAAGCAAGTCATATTTCAGGTAGTAAAACTCACACATTTAAAGGAACAATGAGAAAAGTATGAAACAATAGAGTATATGTACATTGGAAATCATAACTGTTTTGAAAACTGAAATATCCCTTAGGGTGGACATTAAAACCTGCAGCCTGTTGTCTCCTCATAGTGCTATTAGTCATTCTGTCACATACTGGTGCTAAGCAATGTTGCATGAAGAGAACTGTATTATTATGTCTTTAGGTAAAAAATTTAAATTTTTGCCATTGGAAGTAAGGTGTCCCTTAGCACTGGCCATTGTACAGATGCTGAGGACAAAAATAGAGGGGATTGTTAGTTTGTTATATGAGCCATTTCCAGCCATGTGTGTGGTGAGTGAATTAAAGATGTGAAAAAAAGGTTGGTATGACAGTGGTGAAAACTGGGGGTAAGCAAAGGTAAGACAATGATTGAAGAATAAGTGAATGTGCAGGATGGTGTTGGCAGAGCACCATAGCTATCCACTTCTTTACAAGCTAACAGTGCATTTCTATGAAATATTTGAGGAATTTGGATAGTCAGGGTGTGTTATGACAACTTAATAATGTTGTGTGGTCAGTCTGACCAATTCAAACATGTCACACACACACACACACACACACACACACACACACACACACACACACACACACACACACACACACACACACACTCATAGGTAAAGTGGAGAGTTATGAATGGGGAGTAATTTTTTGTGGGATGGGCACCCTTTTCAATAATTTTGGAGAGAGAGGAATGTTGAAGAAGGTGTTTAGGAATAAGAGGAGTAGGCAGGTAGGGCAGGTTAGATAGCAGGTACATACATACAGGACATACAAGACATGCAGGGAAAGTGATGGACACAAACGATTAGGGACACCATGATTGAGGATATGTAGGGGACTTCAGTGGTTCTTCCTTGTGTCCATGTGTACAGTGAGAATCTAGTCCTTACTCTCCGAACTACTATCACTGCCTCCTGTTGTATACATATTGGACATTGCTGGAAGGGGCATTGATTTGGAAATTTGATACAGGATTTTTTTCTATACTGTAGATGTGAGCACCAGGGTCCCTCTCCATTATCTTCTGCACTAACCCTGGAAACTCTTGACTGGAGATGCAATCAAGACCTCCACTGGGACTACTTCAGGTGGTTAGCAGTGCACCAGCCTCCAGGGCACAGCTACCCGACTCAGCTGGAGCAAGTAGTATAGGAGTTGCGGATGTAATGTTGTCAGATTTTGGCCCAGACTGTGGCAGTACTGCAGCCAACAGTGAGAAGATGGTGGTCTAATCCCCTGTGGCCATTCTAGCTCACCACACTGGTGGTCATTGATGTTGTAACTGGAATTATGGTCCAGAAGTCATATAAAAGAGAGAGAGAGAGACAGGCTGGGGGGCAACACAGAAAATATCATAAATGCCATTTCATTTTAATATGTCACATTCAATTCATATCGCTAAATAAATATGTTAAAATTTGTCACATCCGCATATGAACGCGTGTTTAACTACACATTAAGCCCCATCAGTATTATACACAGTATGGCTATAAAACAAGCAGCCAGATATGCCACTGAGCATATAAACAGCTGAAGTACATGTTAATTAAGCAAATAATAATGGCGGGGTAATTCAGAAATGTAGCAAACAGTTGCTAGTCTATAACCTGCCTGCACAGAGTTCTACGGCGTTCATGTTTTAGTTTAAAAAAATTCTTCTTTTTAAACTGTAGCAAACTGCTTGCTACAAATGTAGCAAGCTGTTGATAAAGTTTATACCTAGCTTAGAGAGCTACAGTTCTCAGGTTTTAGTTAAAAAAATAAACTTTTGTTTTTTTTTTACTAATGAAAGCTGAGGGAATCCAAACATGTATTACAGGAAGTAGCTTTTTAACTTCACATAGCCTTACTCATCTGCACTAAGTTCTAGCCAAAGTGCTGTAGTCCAAACACATAGCACATTTCACACATGTGTGCTTGCAAAAACAAGATAAATTAAAATGTACTCATAATTAAAATATTAACATTATACTAATCCTTCATGCCATCCAGTTTATTTGAAGCTAAATGATAAACACACTATCAGCGTTAAAAAAACTAGGCATCACATCATAAGAACATGGCTCATATGATAATGCTTATGTTTATGACAAAGTGACTTTCTAAAGGGCAGGACATAAACATGAAGCAAAATCAGAAATGTTGTGCAGAATTGTTGACAGATAAGAGCAAACTGCTCTAAATCACTTAAAATATAAAATAATAAAACAGTTTTTTGAACCACTAAAACTGTGAAATTATTAATGCTTCCATGGCTGGGCTCTCCAGCCATAACCAGGCCCCAGGAAGCTGTCTGTGGTGCCTTGTGTGGTATCCAGCCCTGCTCATATGAAGATCCAGCCACCTTTCAAAGACTAATGGAAAATACTGAGGCTCTATTCATGATATGCTGCTATATACCTTGATGATGCTGTCCTACATTCAGAGAATAGGGAGACTCACTTACCAAAAATGCGCTGCCTTTGTTAGGCTCTATAAGACAGGCTGGTTTTACTGTGAATGCTAAGAAGGGTAAGCTGGGAATGCTGGAAGCCAAATATCTAGGATACCTTTTAAGAAGAGTAGTGGTAAAAACACAACTAATACAGAGAGGCCATAAAACTGACCTGATGCTCCCACATTAAGTTTTGTTGGACTAGCTAGGCTATACAGAAAATGTAGACCTTGTTTTGCAATTATTGCCTACCTTTTAACAGATCTGACAAAATTAAAAGCTTCTATTATGGTGAAATGATTTCTTGTGGTAATGCCAAAGAATGCATTATTGTATCCTTTGGGAAGTCATTCACCCTGTGGAGCTTTCACATTGACAACATCCCTTTAAAACCCAGTTGTTCAGGATTTGGGAACTTATGTGGACAGTGACCTAACCTTTGATCAACATGTGTCTATTGTTGTAAGAAAGTCCTCCTATATTCCATAGCTTATAAACAAAGGGATTGTGTCTAGATATAAGGATGTCATTGTCCCCATTTATTCAGCCCTCATTAGACCAGTTGCTAAATATAATGACCCCTCTGTCATATATCTATCCAGACACATACAACAACTGGAACACCCACACAGAGATACTTTACTGAAAGGATACATGGCCTAAACAACATTTCCTACATGGACTGACTCAAAGTCCTGTCACTAAACACAGTATCATACAGACTGCTAAATGATTACCTGTGTCTGGCATACAAGGCACCCTCCAACCCATTGCTGATGGATTTATATGGCATCAGAAATACTCGGCCTAGGTATCTAAACCTACTGTGCAACATCAACAGAACAGTTTGGATGGACAGGTATATTTTGCAGAGGATACCTCTGCTGTGGAACAGACTTCCCATCCCTTTAAAATAAAGTTCATCCATGCCCATTTTCAAGTGCAACTTAGATCTATGGATGGGAAACAGAATATTTACCTCAGAACTGCTCCTTGTTCTACTAATGGACAGATGCAGCTCTTAAATACTTTATCCCATGCATGTATCCCCTCAAATTGTCTATGGTATGATCCCAGTTACATATTCTCATTCGGGGCAATATATAATTATTGACCATGGGAATGGGTAAGGCCAGTCTACAACCAAATGGGATAGGTTATTTAGAGTATGAAAAGGGAAACTGACTGGGATTAACATTTCCAGTTAGGGTAGCTAGCCTAATAATAGCCCATGAAGCTATAAAGAGATCAGTGGCCTTAAAAAATCTTAATTATCAGGACAGACTGGCAGCTTTCCTTCTTTACTCAGTTTCTTATAGATTCTTCTATAGGGATCTGGGTCTTTTATTCCTTCACAGAACAAAAAGTTAATCAAAAACCTAGTTAAAAGAGCTAAACCTTCATCAAAACATAAATAAAACACAGCAGCATACTAGATTCATACCCTATGTAGCCACTGCTTGGGTCACTATGGCAAGGGCAATTACAAAGAGCAGATTACATACAAAAATGTTATATAAGGTGCAGTGCAAACACCAACCGTCAATTGCATTAGTATTACAGTATTTCATTATTACATTGAAATGCAAGCCGAAACAGAAAATTTAGAAAACATTGAGTAAACACATGCCCAAGTGGATGACAGCAGAAAAGACCAGAACAGCTATTTCTAAGTATATATGTACAACTTGCTTAGATGCAAAGGTAAAGGTAGGCAATGTGCTCGGGTATTGGGTAGTTAGTCACTTAAACAATGTGTGATACACACTAAAACAACAGAAACAAAATTAGAAAGGTGAACAGTATTCTGAAAGAACTCGATAAAAGTCACCCATAACATTATGTTATAAGTTCAACAACAAAAGACAAAATACTTTGTAAACGCAAAGCTTACAGTATGCAAGGGATTAAACATAATGCCATTAAATGGTGTTTTTACAAGATTTACATGTATTCTGTTTAAGCAGATGCCTTTGTGAGTGATTTTTTGTGAGTTACTAAATTCTCTCAGTTCCTAATATTCTCCATACTATCATTACATACAGCAAGGGCTGTTTTGGTGGATGCTCCTTCACATATGCTCAGGGTGAACTTGTCTGCAGATTTGAATGCAGCCATTGCTTTTAAGGGTATAAATCTGGTTTCTGAGCTGAAGTTTGTTCAGGGGTGGGGAAATACCTGTTGAATAGCATTTTAAAGGTGAGTGTGTTAAGTGGTAGAATATCTCTTGACATGTTTAAAAGCATGAAAAGTGAATGATCCTTGTACAATTCTCATGACATTTGTGTCAGGAAATTGATTGTATTAGTCAGTAAAGGAGAAGCTTACTAATGCTGAAAAGTACATTTTCTGACAAAGATGTTGGTTATTTAGTTAGAGGTTCATTGCAGTTGGACAGCCCACCGGGGCTAATTTAGCCTGAGAAGGTCAGAGAAAGATTTTGTTTGGTGGTGCTGAAAGGATGGCTGGCAGATGAAACTTTTATACCAGCCTGTTGTTGGAGGGGTTGTAAGAGACTGAGCCTGAGCAATGGTGTGTGTGTGTGTGTGTGTGTGTGTGTGTGTGTGTGTGTGTGTGTGTGTGTGTGTGTGTGTGTGTATTGTACATATCAGCAGGAATGTGACCGTGATAAGGACATTGCTCAAGTTTTTTCTTGATAGTGTTTGTGAGCATTTCTCATTAATAACTTAAAATCTGCATGAATCTAGATGGGTTTTTCAGGTTTTCCACACAGTAAGCATTTCCTTTGATTGTCTATCATGCTGGACTATAATGAGTGAGAGAAGACAACTCATTTCTTAAAGTGAGTCTGCATAGCGGTGTTTCTTAGAAGAGCATACTTCATATTAAACTCCTGCCTTCATTATTATCAAATATTAGCAAGTAACTACATAGAGCATCCCTCTCTTTCTCTCTCTGTCAGAGTAACACATATGTAACACATATGTACATATGTATAGACACACGTGCACATATATCTTTTTGTTTTTATAACTGTAATTTTGAGAGGGACACAGTGCAACAGCATCTTGCTATCAGTTGAACATTTCATAGTTTGTCTGGGCAAGAATGAAATATATTCAGAAATAAAGTACTGAAAATCATAGTTTAAGGCTAAACATCACACAAACAATGAAAACAACTATGATATTTGGAAGCATATGCTTACCTTTTCTGCCTCACATAATACGCAGAAGGCATATGCCTTATGATGCCCTATTACCTGTTTCTAAAACACAGGATGATTTTTTGCAAATCCATTTAGGGATCATTTTATGTCAATAAAATACATGAATGACCCTGTGTTAAAGTTCTTCCTGAATAAACACCTTGCTCATCCATTAATTGATACTGCTCCCACATGACTTACACTGCCATTTTATCGCTTTCATAAAGGCATTTTTCCATACTAAGTATTCGAGACTTGGTATAGTTAGGACTGACTACAGAATTAACATGATAGCATTCAGAAAAGGTAGCTTGACAATGTTTTTGTATATGTAAATATATATATATATATATATTTTTTTAATACCAGTCATGCATACTAATGAATCAAATTAGGTCATACGTTACTCAAATGACAAAATAACATGCTTTAAGAAATGAGTTGATTTTTTACAAAAAATATTAATCTATACTAACCTAAAAATTTACAAGTTTTATGCTTACTGTTAGTAAAGTGGTGCCTCTTTTTTCATACGACTGTCATTTAGTGTATGTACTTTTCTGTTTACAAAAATGTTAAATTAGTTATAGCCAGACTCGTTGTTGCAGACGGTTCTTGGGGGAGGGGGGCATTAGCAAGTCTTAAAAATAATAAATAGATAAAATAAAATAAATTAAGCTATATTAGATGAAAAAAATGTGCAGCACACTACAGCAGCATGTCAAAGTGCCAGGAATGCGTTTGAGACTATCATGTTCCAGCTAACGCTTTCAAATTTCAAGGACAAGCAATGCTGGCACTTCAGCTGCATGTGGGATGTTCAATTGAATACACTGAGAGGGTGATCAGGTAAAGTATATAAAATCTGAGGCTTACTGATGATGCTGCTATTATAAGTGTTGAGTTGTGAATATGAACGTTAAGTGCACACTTGAGAAGCTGAGACCGAGGTGCCAGTGTGAGTTCATATTTCCAAGTGCTTCTGTTGTCTGAAGAAGAACCCTCCAGCTGGGTAGGTTTTCAAGTTGCTTTGTATGCAAAATGTGGCAGCTGCACAGATAAACTGTATTTGTAAATACAAGATAGAAAAAGAGCACACATTTTTTTTTTTGTTAAAAAATTCCATCCAGTTGTGATGTTCTGTCATGGACCAGCAATTCACAGATGTTCTGCTGCTTCTGTAACATGCTGATACTAATTAAATGGGCTGATATGTATCATGAAGCCTGCATATTTTAATGTGAACAAATGTAGAGTACATGGAAAGATGCCAGAATGGCAACACATGAGCTGTATTTTAAATACTAACCTTTACAACCACTAGTCATACCGTTCTTTATCAGTCATGCTCTTTGTCATTTTTTTTATATTTATTTTGTTTTTCTTGACTTGACAGATCACTGCAGTGTAGGTAGAGTAGAGTGCATCATGGCCATATATATTTTTCTTTGTTTTTTTTTTTTCTGCAATGCTTTTATAATCAGCCATATTCATGGACCACTCTTTTCCTTTCTGACCATGAAGTGTAGCCCACAGTCCAGGTGGAGACCATCCTAGGGAGGATGAACCTCTAAACTGTTTGGCAAATCTTGAAAAATCAAGAGTTGTCCCTGTGTAATGTAATAATCAGTGCCTACAGGGTCATTACTTTTGTTGCATACTGTCATAAGATTGCCTATAGTACTATACTTTCATTATATGCACCCAGCTACAGTCTGCAGCATTACTTGGCAGGTGAACTATCCACTTCTTTGCATGAACATCTGTTTGATCAGTGCTAACATCCACACCACAGTGACCAAGCAGTGAAACTAACCACTAGGCTTCTGCAAACTTCTCATACTATATCTCTCAACTGTCCAGATTTTCACAGACTGTCCAGATTTTTACCTCAAATTTTTGGACCGTTCCTCATACAATTTGTGGTTTTCTGGGAAATCATGAGGAACTGAAGTCATTAAATAAGGATAGACATTTGTGTTTCAGACTTTATACCCCTCAGCAAATGCATGCCAATGCAAAACATATTATTCTAGCAACTTTATAAGTTGGTAAGATCAGTATTTAAAATCTGTCCCTATTTTTGGGCCTTTGCCACCCCCCACCCATTATTTCTGCCTTTGTCCAGATTTCTTGTGCTAAGAGTTTGAGAGGTATGACTCATCCCATTCCCTTTCAGTCAGATCTTCCATTATCTTGGCCACATAATCATGCCTGAGTAATTAAAGGCACAATGCCTCTATCCCTCTCTACCAGGGGGCTAGCTTCTACATAAAATAATACACACACATACATAGATATATATCTGTATCTATGTATTTATGTACCTATGTATGTATGTATGTATGTATGTATGTATCTATCTATCTATCTATCTATCTATCTATCTATCTATCTATCTACTTAATAGGTGTAGTGTCTTTGATTGTTTGATTACATTGAATATTTAGTTTGGAAGATTGTTTTGTGAAACTGCCAGTTCATTGTAGGATGACAGCATTTTTCTTGCATGATTGTTAGAGAATGTGGAATGGGATTTTGTGGTCTCAGAGTTGGTATTTATAATTAGCAGGCATTTTGGGGGAGTGTGCAGAAAATGTTGTTTATTTAATTTTTCAGTTAACTGATTTTCAACCATTTGTAGTCGATGTAATATTTGCTGACTTAGTGAGTCAGAGATGTTGTGAAATATAATCATATACACATATATGTAATAATCAGCATTGATCCCCTTTATCCCTATTTGTCTACACGAGGTCAAGTTGTTACATCAACAGCCACCACTTTTGGCTTTAGTCTTGATATCTTCATTTCTTTGCCTGTCTCACACTATACATCCTGCCACCTATCTCAGACAGTTCATCTCCATTACATCAAGCTTCCTCAACTGCTCTGCAATAACGGCCCAGTTTCTGTGCCATGGACTGACTGGTCACATCACTGTTTTGCACACCTTACTTTTCATCATTGTTGGCATTTGCCTGTCACACAAACCTGTGCATTCTGTCACAGTTGGATGCAACACCTTTGAGTCAAGCTTTGACCTCCTAATTCAGACTTCACTTCTCCTCTCCTACCTCTGTTAGATATTTTAAGCTGTTATCTTGTTCCACTATTTCCCTCCTGTATCAGTTTTCAACTTTTTCTGATTACCCCCATTTGTTTTTTGGGACAACTATCTTGCCTCAACTCAGTTTCAAACTTTGTGCCTTCATTTTTGCATTTCAGTCCGAGTCACTTGCTGACATTTCTGATGAGGCTACTTGCAGCACACATCATCTGCATATCATAGAATTACTGATCTGATTGCTAATGTAGTCCATCATTAGCATAAACAGTGGTAGGATAAGGGCTAAAACCTGATATATACCAGTTTTTACTGCAGTCTTCTCATATTTGTGTCATTGATTCATTAAACATAGCCTGCATTAATTCTGCCAATGTTTCTATGATTTTGAATCATCACAACACTGTTCATATCAGCTTTCTTGGGATCTTGGCATATACTTTCTCCAAGTATAGGAATGCAGACATGGACTTTTTCCTTATATTTAGCGTCTTCTCCATTATATGTCTCACTGCAAACGTCAGGTTGGTTGTATTACACCCTGATTTGAATCCAAACTGCACACCTCTCATCTTACTGTCTGCTTCTCTTCCTTTTCATTTATGTATCACTTTCTCCATCACGTTTGTGCAGTGTGTTAGGAGTTTGATACTCCTTTCCTGCATAAAGTTGTGAATGTCTGCTTTGATTTTTTTACTCTGGCACTAGAATGCTTTTTTCCAGTCATCTGCAATGTGCCTTTTTCTCCATCCCATCCATGATGAATAGCCTCAGGAACCATTTCACCCTTAACTCATCCAACATATTCATCATATCAGCTGTGACTTCATCTGAGCTGCTGCTTTCCCTGACTTAATGTTCCTTAGTGCTGTTATTTCTACTTCTGTTGTGGGTTCCTTTAATTCCTTCATTGTATCCTGTGTATGGGGGAGTATATTTTCTGTCAAGTATTCTTCATTCAGATGCTGCTGGGTGTATTTATTTATTATTTTATCCTTTATTGACCAAGTTAGTCCTACTTGGCCATTGGCCTCTTTTCAGGGAAGATCTGAGGTGGTATTCATATTGAGTAAAGGAAGTTTGGCTAAGACACTAGCAGACTTCCCTTACTCATTTTAAGGAGGGGAAGTGAAACACTCTTTAGAGTTGATATGTGCTGCTGGAGACCTGTTACTGCAGTTACAGAAATTCCATAATGAAGGAGAGTAGAGCAGAGCTGGAGAGAGGAGCAGGAGAAAACTTACTGAAGGAAGGAGGGGACGAAATATTTGTTAGAAAGTTGGAAATCTGAGAATTGCAGAGACTACTGCAGATCAATTGATGAACCAGAGAGAACTAAAGGATGGACAGGGAGTATGGTAGAGTGACATGTTGAAGAGAATTTTACAGGAGGAAGAAATGGAGAGGTGGAAACTGAAGTAGCAGCTAGAGTAGCAAGTTTTAAAGTCTACTTCTGCAACAGGGTTTTTTTTTGTTAAAAGAAAGAACTTATGCAGATGCAGCAGGACAAGGAAGACTGGAGAAAGAACTGAAAGTAGGCAAGTATGTAGTTTTCAACAGCTGCACAGAAGACATCCAGTGGTAATAATAAAAAGTAAAAGTGACAATGTGAACAGGTATGATAATATGGACAGCATTATTTTGCAACTAGGATCTAACATTAAAGATGCAAGAGTATTATTTCATTTGGGAACTGAAAACTTCTGTGAAGTGACACTTGAAAACTAATTTCTTGGAAAAATGTACGAGTCAGACTGAATAAAAAAATGCAATGTAACAATGGAAAGACTATTTATTTCCAAGCTTTTGAGTATAACTAAAGAAGAAAATAAATGTGCAGCTTAGGACTTCAGCTCTGGATGCAAACCATTTTCCTTCACTATGTAGTAAAATTACATGAAGTTAAAAACATAAGTGATGAAAGAAATGTATGCACTGTGGGTTAAGATGTGTGGGTAGTAACCGATGTTAAGGATGGGAAAATTCAATTGCGAGACCGGATTTGTTCAGTACTGGGGCCAGCCTAAAGCATGTTATTTCTGTGGGATGAAAATCATTTATTACAAGAATGTAAGAAACAAAGGTGTGGCCAATGTGGGGAGAGGGAGCATACAGAATAAGCTATAAGCCGGTTTATAGAAAACTCACAAAAAATTGAATATGTCTGGTTTGGCAGTTCAGTATTAGAAAAGGAGAAAGAGAACAGCTCAGGAGAAAGACAAACAATATAAAATATTACTACAGAAGATGCTGAAAGAGAAGGTGGTATGGGGAAAGGGGTACAGAAGAAAAGTTAGAGTTGAAGAAAGAGGTAGTTAGAGAAGAAATAGTTCAAAGTGAGGTTATTAATGTACAGGAAAAAAGGAGATGTGTACTTTTAGAAAGTGAAGAGGAAGAAACAGAGACTTGATAAGAACAAGAGTATCTTAATGAAAAAAAAAACAGTTGAGGGGATCTTTAGGAGAAGGGAAAGAAAAATAAGATCTGGAAGTAAGACATATACAAAAAATAAATAAATAAAAGGATTATACAGGAATTTTAGCATTACATATGAATAGCATTACAAATGATATAAGAGGTTTGGTGGTGGTGGAATGGAGTAAAAAAAAATGTTTTTTGCTTGCTGGATACCAGATGTTAAGAAAATTACTAAATTAGGAGATTTACAAGTAGGAACGATTAGAGAATGGACATATACATGGGGAATTTTTAAGAATGAAAATGGTTATATAGTTCATAGATTAATTCATCGATTCATAGATTGTTGCTAGGCTAATGACCTGGAAGGCCTTTCTAAGCTTAGCTAAGTTTTCCTGAAAGAATAATGGAGTCCTGCATCCATAAGGGACATGGGTGCCAGACCCAGTGTAAATTCCGTATTCTCCATTCACTGGTCCAGGTTGCACTTAAACTGTATAATAGACAAATTCAGCTTAACATGGATGGGAATTACTCTAAAGACATAAAATAAATTACTAATGGCATACTGAGGCAGAGGTTTTAGATCATCTAGCAGTATGGGTCAGGCTAGGGAAAGATAAAGAAATCATAAAGGAAGAGAAAGAAATAAAGCCATTTTAACTGCAATTTTTTTCAAAAGGAGGAAGAAATGACAAGAGAGAGAGAAATAATATGGATGGATCATATGGCAATGACACCACTTTATAAAAAAAAAAAAAAAATCACACAATGAGGAGTAGTGCATAAGCTGAAGTACAAAAATATATTTAGACACAGACAGAAGACTAAAAAATATGATGAATTGTAAAGAAATTTTACAGAATTATGAGAAAATTATAGAACATGAAAACAGAAAGACAGATGTATGAAAAGAATAAAAAGAAACTAAACATGATGTTATATAGGCAGATAGAGGAAATTCCCTTTATTTTGGACAAAAAGTAAAAATGGAAGAAGGAAGGATGGATGCTATCTTAGATGGAAAAGGAGACATAAAATGCAAGCAAGAAGATATTATGACCACGGTAGAAAAAATTTTTAAAGAAAAGGCATGAAAAAGATTAAATGGATGGGCAAGAAGAATAGAAAGTTAAAAAAATTCTGACAAGTAAAAACATGTTTAGAAATTGATATAAAAACAGAAGAAAAAGAGATGGTGATAAAAGAAAGTGAGACTGAATCAGTGTCAGAATTGGGTGGTGGTGGGACCTATTAGCATTATAAGGAAATGAATAAAGATGAAAGAGAATTTTTTTTTTAATATTAAATGAATGCATGAAAGAATATATAATGGAAGAAAACATATGTAGTGGAATGATAACATTTATGTAGAAAAAGGAGGAAAGAAAATATATAAGAAATTGGAGGCCTATAACAGTAGATAATGCTGATTGTAAATACTTATAAAAATTCTATGAAAAGGATGAGAATAGCAAAAGATGAGGTAGTATGAGAAGAGGTCTATGATATAAAAGGAAGAAAAGTGAAGGAAATATTAATGATAGTGAAAGTAGTAGTAGAAATAATATCGAAAATAAATAAATAAATAAATAAGTAAATACCCTGACGGTATGTCTTATGGCTAAATTGTTTGACAAAAAAAGTGAGCTATAGGTTCATAGGTTCATATGTAGGTACTAGGCTATTGGCCCTAGGGCCTATATAAGCCTAGCCAAAAAGGTACCCTGGCTTTCGTCACCCAAGAAAATTATTGTCCTGTGCTCCTGTCGAGCAGAGAAAGAGAGGTGATCCCCGGGGTGAATTTCCTATTTCCCATCCAATCATCAAGATTTTTCTTGAAGAGTGCTAATGAGGAGCTTTGTTTGATATAGATAGGCAGTTTGTTCCACAGTTTGGGAAGTCTCTGGGACAGCAATCTATCCCTCCAGCATGTTCTGTTTATTGTGGTGACCAGGTTTAGGTCCCTAGAGCATGTAGCTCGGAGGGATTGGGATTTCTTTAAGTGGAGCATGTCCAACAGCTCTGGGTTTGACATAGCTTTGTATGTTAGGCAGAGATCGCCTCTGAGTAGGTGATATGTGACAGAGTAAAGCTGGAGTTTTTTGAGATGGTCTGCATAGGGCATCTGTTTGAGGCCAGTAATCCTCTTTGTGAGGTATTTCTGTGGCCTTTCCAGTTGTTGTATATGTCTTGTGAGGTACATACCAAAAGGGGCATTGTACTCTATAATGGGTCTAATGAGTGACGAGTAGAGGGGAACAATGACCTCTCTTTTTTCTTGGATGAGAAACCTTTTGTGATGAGGTGTGCCACATAGAAGGATTTTCTGACTACTGTGGCGATGTGATTATCAAAGGAAAGACTACTGTCCACCTGTGTCCCAAGGTGTCTAATCACACATTCGGTGTTAAGTAGACTACCATCTATGTGCTAGCTCATGGATACAGAGTTTTTACCAAAGGGGATGACAATGCACTTTTTGGCATTGAGCTTGAGGCCATGGCTTTGACACTAGGCATCTGTCTCTGTGAGGCCCTTTTGTAGAATGTCCACATCGTTAGGAGTTTTGATTATGGCTCCTAGTTTGCAGTCATCTGCGAACTTCATTAGCTAAAGACCTTCTGTGTTAGCCTGTACTTCAGAAAAGTAGATAACAAACAGGAGAGGACCTAGGACTGAACCCTGTGGTACTCCACTTGTCACTGGTCTGAAGTCGGATTTGGAGTCTGCTACTTTCACAGTGTGGGTTCTGTCAGTGAGCCAGTTGGCAACCCATCTTGTGACATAGGGATCTTTACCTAGTTTAGTGAGTTTATCTATAATTCCAGAGTGGGGGATGGTGCCAAAAGCCTTGGTGAGATCTAGATAGGCTGTATGAACTACCTTACCCTTGTCTATGGCTTTGAACTGCTTTAAAGAAGTCTATCAGGTTTAGGAGACATGATCTGCCTTTTACAAACCTGAACTTGGTGGGGGTCCAGAGTTTGGAGATTACCAATGTCTTTGTGTATAACATTCATGATGATACGTTCCATGGCCTTGCAGACCAGGCTCGTTAGGCTAATGGGGCAGTAGTTTCTGGGGTCTGTGTTGGCTCCCCCCTTGTGGAGTGGGATGACCATTGCTGTGCACCATTCAATGGGCACAAAGCCTGAGATGAGTCTATGATTGAACATGGTGCTTAGGTGGGGTGCCAGTTTTTCTGCAGTTCATGTAGAACGCTGCCTGGGATATTGTCAGATCCCATGGATGCTGTGTTCTTGGCTTTGCAGAGTGTGGTTTTACCTGTGCCGCCGTGATTATGGGAACTTTGCATTCTTCCGGTATAGAGATGGTACCTTTAGGGGGTGAGAGGGGGTAAAGTTAGCACTGAACCTGTCTGCCAGGATGTTGGCAATATCAGTTGTTTCTGTATATTTAGTGCCATTGTGCTGTAACTCAGAGCAGATCTGAGTGTTGCCATTGAGATTCTTGACATAGCTATGATTAAGGTAAAAAGTGAAAGGCACAAACAGGCAGTCACAGCAAGTACGTTACTCAGCTAAATAAATCCAAATGGAAAAAATCCAAATAGCAGGTTCATAATTCTTCAAACCTGGAGATTCACCACTCTGAAGTAGTTCTTTCAACACTCTGAAAAGCAGTTTCAAACAGACAAAGCAGCACAGGTAGAAACAGCTGCTTCCCTCCATCTAACAATAGCTTGTAACAAAGTTCCAAAATCAAGAACAACCAAGCGTTAGGCGGAATAAACTTTAATTAACATAAAAAAGGCAAGCGCTTTCAACAATAGTCTTCCTCAGGCCATTGAAAATGCTATGCAAACAAGGTACATAAATACACTTTCCATTTGAAAAAATGATGTCATTTCCTGTTAAGGAATAGTTTAAATAAAATAAAGTGGTAGCGCTGAAATTTTAAAAGCCTATTACATACAAAATATATACATGCAAAACTATTAAAAGTGTGTATATTAAACTTTTAAAATGTAATACCATGGTAAAAAAGTTCAAGAGACAGCCTTGAGAGAACGGATACAAAAGCAACAGTTACAGCTATATGATGTATACCCTGACCATGTATTGAATGTTCCAATAGAAAGACTGTTGGACAGTGTGTATATCTATGAGAAAAAACTTCTACAACAAAAACAGGATAAAATTAAAAGGGACACAGACGATTTTAGAATGGGCCATGTCTTCACTTGGCCCAAAGCAGATTATGTCATCAGAAATCAAAAGGGGACTTTGCATGACAGTATTAATAAAACTAAAGAGACACCTAAGGTTATCAACAGCAATGTAGGTGTAACAGCTAATGGTCAGAGTGTGAGAATTAGGAATGCGGTGGTAACAACAGCCTTAGTACATAAGGATGGTAGTAATGAGAATTGTTTATCACCTGCTAGTAATTTACATCATATATCAGTTTTTGAGGATGCCAATACTAGGGTTGATATTTGTGAACATGTTGATACACCTAGTGAGAATACACCTTTAGATGCATGTGTAGCCAATAGTAGTAAAGTCAAAGAACTGAAAGAAGTGAGCACTACATCTGGGGGTAACCCCTCTGCCCCTTTCCCTATTGCTGTCCAATGGAGGGGGGGAGGGGGGAAGGACCGCTCCTTAAGCAGGGGACGGCAGAAGAAAAGGCAAGCAGATTTGAATCATGTAGGCCCAACCCTGAAGAAAATGTGGCAGGGAGGGAGAGATCCTTGATATGGAATATCTCGAAGAGGAATCTAACTCAGGATGAATGTAGCATCTTAGAGAAGGGCTTAACATTTATCCCTTCCTATAAAAGTAATATAAGAGATAACATCACTGACTTGAAACTTTTTACACGGAATTTACAATTAAAATTAGATTTTGGTAATGCTGCGACCAGTGAACATGGGTTTAGGAAGCCCAGCACATTTATCCCTAACCAGCATCCCCTAATTGATGCTTTCTCCAAATTGGTAGAGCAAGAACTTTACCAAAATGAACTTTTAAATAAACAAAGAAATTGGCATGGTAATCTCAGACCAGCACAGAGAAGAGCACTCACAACTTTAAAAAGTGACCATAGCATTATGATCAGACCGGCCGACAAAGGTGGACCGACGGTCATAATGGATATGGAGTATTATGTTGGTAGCATGAAAACCATGCTTAATGAGGAAAACTTCTACAGTAAAATTAATATGTGTAAAGTTAATAATATTATAGGGAATGTTGCAGATAGTTTGGACTTTATGTTCAGTGAAAGTAAAATTAGTGAAGAGTTGTATAGATATTTCATAGTGGATAAACCCACCATTCCATGCATTCAAGGGATACCCAAAATACATAAACATGGCAGCAACCCACCTATGAGACCTATAGTTGCTGGGAGAGGTTGGGTGACTGAGCCTATTTCATTATATTTAGAGCATATTCTTAGGCCCATTGTGAATAAACATGTACACATTTTAAGGGATATGAAACAATTTTTGGTTACCCTATATGAAAGGATGCCTAACAGACAGGGATGTGATAGTAACTTTTTAGTGACTTTGGATGTTCAGTCGCTGTTTACAGTTATCCCTAATAAAGAGGGGGTTAATAGTATTAAAAGGTGCTTAGAAAGAGATGGCACCTATTCTAGAGGTAAAATAGAAGTTATCTGCGATTTGATGCAAATTGTTCTGATGAATAATGTTTTTACTTTTGATGGTCAACTCTATATACAACGGGATGGCGTGGCTATGGGCACTTCTTGTGCCAATAGTTACGCCAACCTAGTTATGGCAGAATGGGAATACACACATTTGTTTCAGATGAGTAAATTCAAATAACACGTACTGTTTTATACACGTTTTGTAGATGACCTTTTCCTTATTTGGGAAACAGATGAGAATTTACTCGCAGAACTTTTGGACGAGATGAATACAGTCACTGATTATTTAAAATTTACAATGGTTAAATCCAGAGAAAAAATCTCATATCTGGATGTATTTGTGGAAAAGTTACCCAATGGTCTTTTAAATACAGGAGTGTTCAGAAAAAGCTGCTATAGGAACACTTATTTACATAGAAGCAGTATGCATCCTGAACATATTTTTCACAATATTATTAAGGGTCAGGCTATAAGGGTATCCCATTTACATTCTAATGACACTGAATTTAAAAATGAAATTAATCAGTTAAAACTGAAGTTCTTGGATCGTTCGTATAGTATGACTGAAATAGATGCAGGCATGTCAGAAATTGATGAGTTAAGAACAGGTAGAGCCATGCCATATTTTGGAGAATGCAGTAATAATTCTGCATTTAAAGCTATGAGTGTTTATGATGTTAACAGTATTAGAGTACCCATTTACTACACACAAGATGTGAAAAAAATTAGAGATATTTATAATAAACATTGGGAAATATTGCTAACAGATCCTAGAATTTCTAACATCATTGATGATCATCCCAAGTTTATATATAAAAATAAATCTAACTTACATAGGATGTTGTGTGGCCCCAATAGAGTGGGCAGGTCAACATCAGGAGTAGAAGATGTTACTAAGAAATGTCACAAATGTAAGTACTGTGAATATATTAATGAAACTAATATGTTTATACATCCCATTAGTTCACAGCAGTACACGTTTCAAGTAAATGCTACCTGTGATACCATGCATGTGATCTATTTGGCCACATGCACACAATGCACTGCGTTCTATGTAGGCAAAATGGATCAGAAGCTTAGGGATAGAATCAGGGTACACTTGTACAAGATCAGGACAGGATCCAATAACAATGCACTATCTAAACATGTCAGTAATACTTCTAATGAACATTGCTTCAAGTTCCAAGTAATACAGGTTAATCCTATTACTGTTTGGTGTGGTGACATCTGTAACAGAACAGAATTGAAAGAAGTTGATTGGATTATTAGACTTAGAGCTGACTGCCACCCAGGCCTGAATGATAGAGTGTCTATCAAGCCTAAGCTTAAGGCAAGGAAGTTACGCTCCTGCCGTTGATTATTTTTGCAGTGATATGCTTATGGACTTGTATGTGGATAAATTTTAGACATTTGTACACATCCCCCCCCCCCGTGGTATTCCTGCAGAATACAGTATATGTTATGTATACTATCTATATAATTTATTGTGTTTGCTTAGGAACATGAACTCTATGGGTAGCGGTACATCATCTTTGCTAGATTTGTCTAAGATTGCATTACTTATATAGGTATACTATCTGGTTATTATTCATTTATGGACAGTCTATTTAGTTATGCAGCTTGAGTTGTAAATGACAGTGCCCCTAAAGTTTCTTATGGCAGAAAATTTTTATGGTTGATTTTTTAAATAACTAAACAAATGTGTTTTAGATGCAAGAGTAAGATGGGATGCAGTATGCAATGCTTGTTGATAACATTTGAATAAGCATTCCAAAAACTTTTTTATCATGGTATTACATTTTAAAAGTTTAATATACACACTTTTAATAGTTTTGCATGGATATATTTTGTATGTAATAGGCTTTTAAAATTTCAGCGCTACCACTTTATTTTATTTAAACTATTCCTTAACAGGAAATAACATCATTTTTTCAAATGGAAAATGTATTTATGTACCTTGTTTGCATAGCATTTTCAATGGCCTGAGGAAGACTATTGTTGAAAGTGCTCGCCTTTTTATGTTAATTAAAGTTTATTCCGCCTAACGCTTGGTTGTTCTTGATTTTGGAACTTTGTTACAAGCTATTGTTAGACGGAGGGAAGCAGCTGTTTCTACCTGTGCTGCTTTGTCTGTTTGAAACTGCTTTTCAGAGTGTTGAAAGAACTACTTCAGAGTGGTGAATCTCCAGGTTTGAAGAATTACGAACCTGCTATTTGGATTTTTTCCAGTTGGATTTATTTAGCTGAGTAATGTACTTGCTGTGACTGCCTGTTTGTGCCTTCCACTTTTTACCTTTATTTATTACTTCTTTCTTTAGATTGCTTTGTGGTTGTCTTTAGAATCAGTGGCAATTTTGTTTTCATAACTAGCTTTGGAGGATTTTATGAGGGATCTCAGCTTCTTACTGAGGCTGACCAGGGAGTTCCTCCAATCATGGGATTTTACTCTTTTTTTGCAACAGTTTCTTTCTTCTGTTGTAGAGTTTGTTAATGGCAGGGGACCACCAGATTGGCTTCCTTTTTTTGGAGGATAGCATCTTGGTTCTGTTAGGGATAGCACGACCCATGCACTCGTGTAAGTGCTTATAAAGTACATTTGTGTAGGATTCAGCAGTTGTACCTCTATTGTCCATCTGCATGGGTGTTGTGAAGTTTGCCCCTTCTGTCTTAAGAAACGTGAAGTTGGCTTTGGAGAAATTTTTACAGTGGTGTCCCTAATGGAGGGTGGGGGTTTGGGGTGTGGATGCCTAGGGTGATTAGCTTGTGATTGGATCTGGCCAATGAGGAACTGACCTCTGGTGTGGAACACCGGTCACCCATGTTGGTAATGACCAGGTCTAGGATATTGCTGCCCCTGGTGGGGGTGTGGATAAGTTGATCCAAGGCATTGGAATTTATGAATTCCAGAAAACATTGAGCAAAATAGTTGGTACATGAGTAGTTTTCCCAGTTAATGGTGGGGTAGTTGAAATCACCAATTATTAGGGTGTTGTGTTGTACCCTAATATTTTCCAGTGTATCAAGAAATGAGGAGTGGGAATCCTGGGGCATGGTGGGGGATCTGTAGCAAGTTACAATTTGGATTGCTGTCTTGCCCAGAGTTAGTTGCACTTGGATAATCTCGGATGCATTATGCTGAGCAACTAGCCTGGAGGTGTGGATATCCTTAATGAATATGAACACACCTCTGCCTTTAGTGTTTCGGTCCAGGTTAGGTGGCCGAAAGGTGTGGTATGAATTATATCCTGGTAATGCAGGGGTGCTCTCTGGAGGCTTGAACCAGGTCTCTGTCACTGCACAGATGTTGATGTTCTCCATTTTAAGGAGTGCCTTGAGTAAATGCATTTTGAGGTTTAGACTTCTAGCATTGAGTAGCATTATCCTCAGATTTTGCTTGCTTGTACCTGTTAAGGTGATGCATTTGTCATTTGAACCTTACCTAAAAAGGCACTATAGAGGTGGCAAGACCCTTAGCCAGTATCCGGAATCCCAAGGGCGACAGGTGCAGGCCATCTCTGGCAAAGCATTGTGGTCTGTCGATCATGTCATCCCAGGCAGAGAGACACTGGATCCCCTTAGAATGATACCAAAAGCTTAGCCAATTGTTGAAGTCAATCATTTTGTCCTTGTGCTGCGGTATTATTCTGGGTGATGGCAGGATGCTACTCAGGGCTAGGGTCATACCTGCCTGAGCTACAAGATTGGAGAGCTCCTCCATGTCTCTTTTCATATAGTCCAGGGAAGTATGTCTCAGGTCATTCACACCAACATGGACAATGACAGAGTCATATTTGTACTTGATGCGGAGTGACCTGAGTGTATGCGTTATGTGGTGGATCCTGGCACCCAACAGGCAGCTGACAGTAACTTTCTCTTTGTTTAGCCTAGTGAGTGGAACATCAGTGTGCCTGACTATAGAGTCACCTATAACTAGAGTGTTGGGTACATTGTTATGCCTTATGGGTTGTGGTTGAGTGGCACCCTGAGTTTGTGGGCTATGTGTCATTTGGGTTGTGTTGGGGGGGTGGTGGTTGCTTGTGTTTCTGCTTTGAAGGTCTCTGTTGCTTGAGCAGAATTTTTTTGAGAGCTTCCCTGAATGTAGGTGTGTGTTTCATGTTTCTATGTGTGTGTTTTGGCGGTGTAGGTTTTGAGGGACTATGTGATGAGTGTGGTGTGGTGCAAGTGTTTACCTTCTCCTCTTGACTGTCTAGTCCAGTCTTGGGTGAAGAGAACTCTGCTTCCAGTTTGGCTATATAAGTGCATCTCTCATAGCTTGTAGTGTTGGGTGGTAGGAGGAGAGGCGTGTCTGTGTACATGAGGCAATTGCTGCATTGCCCCACGATTCCCAGATTCATCAGTTAGACAGGAGAAAACACTGGGAGCTGACACTTAAACATGCCTGGATAGGTGCTTATTTATTAAGTACCAAAAACTATTTTCCTCTAGACAACTGAGGAAAGTTTAGTGCTTTAGTAATGTGTAGCTTATTCAGTGCTTACAATGAGTTATGAACAATTGCTGAGCTCAAAGAAACAGATTTTAGTGCTAAAACTAAAAAAACTGGCTCATTCTAAGGGAAAATTTGAAGAGCACACTTTATGGCACCAGGAATAGTTTAACCCTAGCTAAGCGGCGATGCATAACGTGTGTGTGTGTGTGTGTATATGTATATATATATATTTTAATATAACAGTAGCAAATGAGCAAACTAATTTAAACAAATTAACCAATTAACCGATAAAAAGCTAAAAACTGAGCCCCGTTCCAGCAGTCTTCAATCAGACAAGTTCTAACTGCACACTCCTGCCACTAGGGTGCAGGGGAACCTTCTCCAAAAAAGATGGTCTGGATTAGTGCTCATGTTATACAAACAAAGCTAGATTCAGCAGGTCTGAATTTAGTCTATGCTACAGCAAACAAGGTGTACCGATTTCAGAAAGAAACAGTTCAAATAAGCACACACAATAAACCTTTAACCAGAAACTCACAGCTCAAAAGAACAGAATCTACCCTCTCCTCCAACAAGAGTGCAGATCACACCTTCTTAATGTAAAATAACTGGCCCAAAGCCCAAGTGCTTAAACCAGAATTAATACACTTTTAGAATAACAGACACTAAGCCTTCAATCAGCAACTTCCAACTTAGAAGGATGTAAGCTACCTGTCCTGCCACAACAGTGCAGACCACAAACTTTCTTAATGTAAAACAACTGATCTGAAGCCCAAGTGCTTCAACCAAAGGCTTAGAATAACAGTTACAATTTAATCAGGCTACTAACAAGCAGTAATAAATGCAGCAGAATAAATGCAATTAAGTACTTTTAAGAACAAGCAGCATAAGCAAAATAAAGTAATAAAGTAGGAAGAAACACCAATACAGTAAAAGCAGATGAATAAAGTGCAATTTTTTTATATAACAATAGAAAACAAGCAAACTGATTTAAACAAATTACCCAATTAACCAGTAAAAAAGCTCAAAACTGAACCCTGTTCCAACAGTCTTCAATAAGACAAGTTCTAACTGCACACTCCTACCACTAGGGTGCAAGGGAACCTTCTCCAAAAGAGATGGCCTGGATTAGTGCTTAAGTTATACAAACAAAACTAGATTCAGGATGCCCGAATCTAGTCTATGCTACATCAACCAAGGCACACCAATTTCAGAAAGAAACAGTTCAAATAAGCAGGTACAATAAGCCTTTAACCAGAAATTCCCAGCTCAGAAGGGCAGAATCTAGCCTCTCCTCCCACAAAAGTGCAGACCACAAATCTTCTTAATGAAAAATAACTGGCATGAAGCCCAAGTGCTTTAACCAGAACTAATACACTTTTAGAATAACAGACACTGAGCCTTCAGTCAGCAATTCCCAACTTAGAAGTATGTAAGCTACCTGCCATGAAGCAATGTGGATACTTTTGAGGCATGTGGTGTATGAGAAAAATAACATTCATGGATGAGGGTTATGATAAATGGATGGATTGGAAAAATAAGTATTAAGAGAGGTGTAAAACAGGAATGCCCAGTAAGTGTGTGTTTATTTGTATTAGTTATTAATGTAGTAGTATAGAGATGCAGATATGTAATGAGACAGTCAAGATGGTTGATGAAAGGAAAAGTTATATTACCAGTATGTATGATTTATGCAAATAATTTAGTTTTAATTACAAAAACATGGGATAGGTAAGTGAGGTTATAATAAGGTTTGAAAAGCTATTAAAAAGCTGGTTTGCAATTAAATAAAATGAAGTGTAAGAGATTTGGTAAAATAAAAAGACTACATTGGCTATATTTCTCAAGAAAGGAAATAAAGATTTTGGGAGTGAAAGCTTGTGAGTATAAATGTGTAATGCATCAACAGAGACAGATATGGGGACAAATAAAAAATTTGGCTTGATGGAAAAGCTTGTATTTATCATTTTAGAAAAAGGCATGTATGTTCACTGTTTATGAATTAGGAAAAGTAGCATATCTAGAGGGTATATGCTTCCCACTGAAATGGAAAAAGGGTTAGTAGAATTTTTTTTTAGTTTCATTTGGGGCTCAAGGCCAAATCTGGTCAGAAGATTGATAATTTATAATAAAACTGAAGAAGGTTGCTTGAAGAAAAAGAAATCAGTGATGCATTTACCACTTATGCATTCATTTTGATAATGAGAAAGGTAAAAGAAAGGATAGGCAAGATTTATAAAAATGTGTAAAAACTCCCTAGGAATAAAAAGGAAATGAGAAAAATAAAGGGCAGGATAGAATAAAAAGAATATGAGAATAAAATAAAAGTATGGGAGTTAAAAGTAAATGATGTTGATGGGAAAAGAAAATAATGCTACAGTACACTTTTGAAACTTTATTTTGCTGCAGTCATGGAAGAATTAAAAGAAGATTTAAAAAAAAACAATAAAAGGCAGAAGAAAAGTGTTTGAATTTTTTTATAAAGCAGAGGATTTTTTGTGGAGAATTTTATTAGATAACTTATATGTAAAAGGGAATGTGAAATATAACAACCATGCCTTACAATAAGTCTCATCTTTCAAATATCTTGGTGTCTGGTTAGACCCTTCACTCATCTTTCACCTACATCTTGATACTACACTTAAAAATAACTATCCTACTTTTCTGGGTAGAAAAAATATCCCATTTTCTTTCACATTCCACTAGATCTGCAACAGGAAAAAAGAATCACATTCCCTCATGGCTCTCTGGCACTTTGTTGGACTTGCCGTAACAGTGAACCACAAATTATCGACGATACATATTCAAACTAAACATCATGGAAAGAAACAAAAAAAAAAAATCACAAAACATGTTTTTTTGCGGGGGGGGGGAGGCAAGCCTGCCTGTGACCCTCACACTACCCCAATTATATATACCAACCCTGAGCTAGCCCCACAGATAGAAAAGTGCACTTTCCCCAATTCCTGCTATACTGCAGTCATTTTAAAAAAATAGTCAGTCACACAATCAGCTGTACCATTTTTTTTCTTTTTTCTATAAACTACGCTTTTAGTCAAAGGCCATATCTGCCCCTCCTAAATCAGCAGCCTCTACTAACAACTCCACCATTATTCAAACACTAGAAAATAAAATATGTAGATATATTGCACACTCCCAAAGAAATGAACAGTAAAAAACACAAATTGGTACCCAGTTAACCGAAGAGCAGATCTAGTCATAGGATCACAACTACTCAGATACCTACATCTCCTTCCTTTACCCCACATGCAGCCTAAGAAACTTAAACTACTCAGGCCCTAAAACAAAAATCCCACAAATGAAGCTACATATCTCTGACCAAGCATTCTCAGGTCCCTGGCCCAATTTGTGGGTGACCTTCAAACCTGAAATTAAAAACTTATCCTTTTATTCCAAGTTCTGTTCTCTACTAAAATCACATTTAGTTAATCTTGCAGAACGTACCTGTCAACAATCAGTTCATATCACTTAAGTCTAGTTTAATTTTTTTCCACTCAAACACAACCACTAAAATCCTTTGCTCCTTTGAATATATCTCATTTATTTTACACTAATTTATCAAATGTTTTGAAACCAAACCTTTTGTACATATTATAAATGAATGCATTGAATTTACTGTGCATCAAAAGCATTACAGACAATGCCATCAACTTTTTTAATTCAACCTTCCTACATGCTCTAAACTGCATAGCTCCATCAAGAACAAAAAGAATAAAAACAATACCACCCCATGGCTAACTAAAGACTCCAAACAAATTATGTGTCAAAGTGACAAATCCTGGAAACTTCACCAAAAAATAAACTCCCCGAAAGCCTTCTTCAATATACACAGCTCCATAACCTTGCAAAAAAACAAATTATCAGAGACAAAAAAAATCATATTACATTAAACTCAAGTCCAACCACACTAAAAGCCCCAGACAATTCTGGAACTCAATAAACTCACTTCTCAACCCAAGCAGCAAAAACTATCCCTGCCCTGACCCTAGCAAATCTGATCTAGAAATAGCCTCTCTATTCAACTCTTTCTTTATCAACTCAATATCAGAACTAACCAAGACTTTCCCAAACAACAACCCCTCTCCTCTGCATTTTCCTTCATCTATGTCCTCTCCCCAACCCATTGACCCTAACTCACCTCCCATGTTTGAGCTCAAACCGTCTCCACCAACTACATAAAAAGATTTTTCTTCAGACTAAAACTCTGCTCCAATGCCCCTGACGACATTCCCTCATTCTTTCTCAAGTCTGCTGTTGATGGGATTACACTCCCCATTAGCTTCTTAATCAATAGATCCATACAGGAATCCTACGTCCCCAAACTCTGGCATGCAGCCTTTATTCTACCTCTCCATAAGGAGGCAAAAACACTAATATCTCAAACGTCCGCCCCATAGCTATCCTCTTCCCAATCTCCAAGATTCTAGAAAAATGTATCCACCTCCAACTTATGCCTTTCCTAACTCAAAACCAACTTCTTACTCCAACCCAGCATGGTTTCCGACCCAGGCATAGCATGATAACAGCTCTTCTCTCTTTCTTTGATACAGTCAGTCAAGCCCGTGATTCTGGGAAAATAGTATCAACAGTTCTGTTAGCTCTCTCCAAAGCATTTGATACTGTTTTCCATACCCATGAGCCATCTTTCAAACTTAAATCTCTCCCAAAACTCCCTATCCTGGTTCTCAAGTTACTTGTCTGACAGATCTCAGGCTGTGAAATGGAGAAAAGGCACCTCACCTTTTCTGCTCACCCCTACCGGTGTACCCCAGGGATCCATTCTCGGTCCAATGCTGTTCAATATCTTTATCAATAATTTTCACTCTGCCATTCTCAATGCCAAAGTCATACAATATGCAGATGACTCAACTTTAGTCTGCTCTGCCATTAACCTCCCCGAACTTCTAAGCTCCAGACTGCCTTCTCAACCACCGAGACCTGGATGCTCCAAAACCACCTTTCTCTAAATGCTAACAAATACAAAATATTATTATTCCCACCCTCAAAATCCTTCCCTTATGATAAAAGCTCCTTTCAAGTCTTAAGCCAAAACAAATCTCTTATTGAAGTCATTCCCTTCGCTAAATTACTTGGTGTAACTATAGATGAACACCTAAAGTTTGATACCCACATACAGCAAAATATAAAAAAAAAAAAACATCAAAAACTTGGCATGCTAAACAGAAACAATCACTTCTTCTCTCCTTCTACTAGACAAACACTCACCTTTACTTATCTCCTTCCCTAATGTATGATGCTCCTTTACTAACCAACCTATCTTCCTCCATCTCTTCCAAACTTGAAAATTGTTACAACAAAATTTCTAAATTTGTCACCAAAGCCAAATATTCCTCCCATCATTGCATTGCCCTCCATTCTCTAAACTGGTTAGAGCTCCCTAACTACCTGGACTACCTCCAACTCACTACAGCTCACAGGCTAATATTTAACCCCACCAAATGCCCCACACTCACTAACATCATACCCCCATACATCTCAAATAGAACTCTCAGATCTAAACACCAAAACTTAATTACTGTCCACAAACCTAAGCGACCCGCTGGACAACTTCTTCTCTCTTTTTTCTTAGCCAAAAAAATGGAATTCTCTCCCCTCCTCCTAAGGACATTGCAGAACACTGACAATTTTAAACCTCAGCTTCACTCTTACCTCTCTTCTAAATGGAAATGTAAGTGCATTCTCCCAACCTAGCCCTCGTACTTCTTGTGCATCTAGGCTTCTTATAAGCATTGTTCATTCTCGATAATTGTTAATCCACACAGTACTTTGTTCTACGTAAATATTGTAAATAATTTTCTCTTTCACTTTGAAATGTATTTGTATTTGAAACTCACAAGATATTTTGTTCTATGTAATTATTGTACATAACTTTTCTCCCACTTTGATATGTATTTGTATTTGTAACTGTTTTGTACTATACATTTCTGTATCTTTAACTGTACTTTGTACTGTGGAGCTTTCCTCCCTGGGTCTCCACTGAAAACGGGCTCCGTGGGCCCAGTGGACTTCCCCAGTCATCAAACTGGAAATAAATGAATAAAATAAATAGTAAGTTACTCTATCATTGTGCTGTTTTATTGTTACTTATGAATTATTGTGCACATCTGTTTGTATGTCTGGACAGTTTTTGACCTCAAGCCGTGAATAAAACTGGTCAGATTTGATCACTGCTGAACCACAGAAAACAGATTTAAATAATTTTATTTATATATATATATAGGTCTACTTCAGAACAACGAATCCTCACAACACCGAAGACCAAAACACCGAGACCAAAACAACGAAACCCCACAACACCGAAAACCACATAAGTATAACACACACAAAAAGCATACACAAATGCATACACAACTACCCCAAACTACCAACCACACCATCCTACACTACATATAGGAAGGGGGGCAAGTCCACCTGCACCCCCCACACACCCCCTACTTTAATATTCTAACTCAGAGATCGCACAAACAGACACACAAGGCAAACTCACACCCACACACTACAGTCCCTCCCACACACACACACACACACACACACACACACACACACACACACACACACACACACACACACACACACACACACACACACACACCGTAGTCACAACACACAGTTACACACAGCACTACCTCTCACAAATACACTTACACATGCATACTCACCCACAGTGGAAGAACAAAAGCGCTAAATCAAAATCCCGTAACAGCGGGATTTTGAATTTCGTGCTTTTCGGTGTTCTGCAGTTTCGTTGCTTTGGTCTCTTTCAAAACACTTTCGATGTTCTGGTCTTTCGGTGTTTTTAAGGAGACCCATATATATCGATATATATGCATGCACACACATACATCTACATATATATATATATATATATATATATATATATATATATATATATATATATATATATATATATATATATATATATATATATATATATATATATATATATATATATATATATATATATATATATATATATATATATATATATATATATATATATATATATATGGGTCTATTTCATATGATCAAAATTTCATTTGACTGTAATTCATTTGACTGAGACCATATAACCTAAAGTTCATAACACTAAACGCTCACTTGACTGAAACTCATAACACTGACACCTTATAATGCTAAATTTCATCATAGTAGTGGCAGTGTGTATAAGGTAAGTAAAAGCTATATGCCCTTTTCCCCACTGTAGTGCATTCCTGGAGTTAGGATATATAGTTGGGGGGCACAGCCCCCACCTATATTAAATATTTTGAACCATAGACATGGATACTTACAAGTCCAATAAATTACTCTTTTCAGAACAGAATATATACCCAAACTATGTGGGGGGGCTATGCCCCCCACACCCCCAATGTGGGGGACTATGCCTCCCACACCACCCTTAACTATATATACTACCTCCAGGATTGGACTACAGTGGGTACAGTGGGAAAAGGGGCATATAGTTTTCACCTAACTTATACACACTGCCACTATTATGTTGAAAGTTAGCATTGTATGGTGTCAGTGTTGCGAGTTTCAGTCAGTGAGTTTTTAGTGTTATGAACTTTAGGTTATATGGTCTCAGTCAAATGAATTTCAGTCATATGAAGTAGACCCATATATATATATATATATATATATATATATATATATATATATATATATAAACACACACACACACATGTGGAAAGTAGAAAATGTGTTGACTGTAATGAAGAATAGTAAAACAAAAAAAATTGGAAAATGTTTAAAAATAAATATATACAGAAACAGTTTAAACATAAATATGAATATGATATTACATAATAAGTGTGATAAAATAAAGAAGTATGATATTGATAAAAGGGATGAAGTATTCTTTGTAGGGATATGGGTGATGTGGAAAAGATGTGCGGATTTGTTTTATAACAAGAAAAAAGAAAAGGATGATGTATTAGCTGAAATAAGAAGATGGTTGTAGAAGAAAGAGAATGGGATAATAGGTAAATAGAAAAGAAAAAGGAATGAATGAACGAAATGGAATTGTTTAATTAATTTCTTTTGTGCTGGTAACTTGTAAAAAAAAATTAAATATGAAGGCAAACAAACTGAGAGTGCAAATGATTGATATAAAGTTTTTTTTGTAATGCTATAAAATGAATTAAACTCATTTTTGATAAGTGCCATGGGATCATTTACATCTACTTCAGCTACCATCATAAGCTTAGCCCGATAGAGCCTCGGTTTAATGTCTCATCCAAAGGACGACACACTCAGGAATGCAGTATTGGCATACCTTTCCCTTGCCTTTGATGTGTATACACACACACACACACAAATGTATATATATATATATATATATATATATATATATATATATATATATATATATATATATATATGAAAGGCATTGGGTATACGTAGATACTTTCAGATATGATGCTTTTATGAAACCTTGTGATACAGATAAAATGCATTATAACCTCCTTCACAATTAATATGTCCAGCAGTATTTTATATAGATTGATAGACTATTACTAGGCTAATGGTCTATGACCTGGGGGGCCTTTCTAAGCCTAGCCAAGTTTTCCCAAAAGAATAATGATGCCCTGTATCCAAACAGGACTTTTGAGGTCCAGGCATTTCTAAGCTACTTCTGTCCATAAGGGACATGGGTGATAAGCCCAGTATAAATTTCCTATTCCCCATCCACTTGTCTAGGTTGTGCTTAAACTGGGTAACAGATTAACTCAGTTTCACATGGATGGGAAGCCTGTTCCATAGAAGAGGCAGTCTCCAGGACACATATCTGTGTCTCCAGCATGTCCTGTTTAAGTCACGGACAAAATTCAGGTCCCTAGACCTTGCATTTCTGATACTCTTTTTACTAATGAATATGTAGGAGATTCATAATTGTGGGGTTTGTGGATGCATAGATCACCCTCAGCAATCTACAGGAGACAGAGTAGAGAAAAAGGACTTTAAGGTTCTTTACATAAGGCAGGTTTGTTACACTTTGTATTCTTTTTGTAAAGAACCTTTGAGGTTGCTGCAAATGCCTGGTCAGGTACATACCAAATGGAGCACTGCACTCTATGATTGGTCTGATAAGGGCAGAGTACAGTGCAATGATGACCTCTATGGACCTAGATATCATGCCCTTACTTATAAGTTGTGCAACATAAAAGGATTTTCTCACCACTGTGGCCACATGGTGGTCAAAGGTAATGCTACTGTCTTGACATCACCCAGCCCCCTATGAGACCTATTGTATCCAGTAAAGGATGGGCCACAGAAGCCATCTCAATTTATATTGAACAAAATTTACAAATAGTCCTAAAATCATGTGAGACTATACTAAGGGATACAAAGGCATTTCTGCGACTGTTATATAATAAGACCAGGAATATTAATAGAAATTATATGTTTGTGACAATGGATGTCACTTCACTGTTCACAGTGATACCGAATAAATGGGGTATTGAGAAAATACGTGATATTCTGACCTTGAAACAAGTTTTTCAAAGCACTAAGATTAATTTGATATGTGAGTTGCTTGATATTGTCCTAGAAAATAATGTCTTTATATTCAATGACAAGTTTTATCTACAGAAAATTGGTGTAGCAATGGGCACGGCTTGTGCTAACAGCTACGCCAACTTAGCATTGGCTGCATGGGAAAAAGATCATGTATTAAGTGCTAGCAATAAATATGCTGGCAAAATTGTATGGTATATACGTTTTGTAGATGATGTCTTCCTGTTATGGGATGGTACTAGTGAAGAGTTGCAAGAAATGGTGGAGTACTTACATAGCACCACTGAATTTTTAAGATTCACTAGTCAACATTCCAGGGACTCTACTGAGTTCCTAGATGTTTTGGTTAAGAAGACAGCGTTAGATGAACTTACAACAGGGATGTATAGAAAATCTACATGGAGAAATAATATCTTACATAAGACTAGTATGCATCCAACATTTGTACACAAAAATGTAGTGAAAGGACAATATATGAGAATAAGCCGCTTACATAATACAGATGAAGGCTTTGTGAAGACAATGACTATATTAGAGAAAGACTTCTTAAACAGAGGTTATAGTAAGAAAGACATAAATGAAAGCTCTAAATATACCATTGAAAATAGGGATGGGAGATGTAAACCGCTCTTCTCAAATACTATAGAAGATGTTAAAAGCAAGGAAGGTCATGATTTTAAAGTTAGATTCCCTATAACTTATTCAAGTGACATCAGAAAGTTCTGTAATATTTTTGAGAAGAATTGGAATGTTTTATTGTCGGATCCTTACTTGAGAGAATTGTTAGAAGATAGACCCAGCTTTTCTTTTAGAAATAAGAGGTCCTTAAAAAGGCAACTCTGTTATAAATCCAGAAACAATGAAAGAATGATCTTATCTGATAGGCAGGGGACTTTTCCTTGCAGAAATTGCACAGCATGTGACTATTTATATAATAAATCTACATATAAACATCCTACACTAGGATTTATAATTGATATAGATTTTTATGCTGACTGCAGAACACAAAATTTGGTTTATTTCAGCTTCTGCACTGTCTGTCATGCCTCTTATATAGGCAAAACCAATAGGTGTCTAAAGGAACATATCCTTGAACACCTTAGAGATATAAGAAATAAAAAAGACACAAGTGCTTTAGCAAAACATGTGGAAGAAGAAGATAGGAAACATATTTTTAATTTCATGGTTTTAGAAATAATAAATAAAAGTAAGAGGGGAGGTGATGTAAGGAATAAGGTAGAGAAAGCCGAACAAAGATGGATTTTACTACTTCAGGCAGATAGGTCTCCTGGATTGAACAATGCTGTTTCCTTGAAACCTTTTTTAAAATCCAGACCACTAAAACATTAAGTAATATGGATTATTACATAAAATGTGTCTGTTATATTTATATTTTATTTCATCTTATGCAGAATATAAGGCAAATTAATGTACTGATGTATGCAATTTTAATTACTCTATGTCATAGTTCTATATGTGTTTTCATTGGTTGAACAATATTTTAAATACCAATGTTTTAACTGTTTTTATGAGTCTGAAGAAGCGATCAGCTGACTTAGATCGCGAAAGCGCTTACTCTTGTTTAATAAAGTGGTGTGAAACTGCAATTGAACCGTTTCCTACCTTGACTACTACATCTCAGTTACAACTTTTGGTTTTATAAAGGGCACTACTGTGAAGCTGCAAGTGATTTATTGCCTGATGTGGATTATTCCATTTTTATATTCAGCTGTGGTCTAACCATTGGTCTTTTCATTTTTTTTGAATTTGGATAAAACAGAAGTTAGTGCAATGAGTTGGCAGACTTTTAGGATTATCTGCGGGATGCACTATCAGAAATGTAGGGTGGGCAGATTGATCTATCGAGGGATGATTTTTCTGAACTACAATACATAATTGGAATTGCCTAGACATGGTAAGGCTTTACTGTGTCTAATAATGGTGGCTGCCAAAAAGGCAATTACTAGAAAATGGAAATCAAAATCTAAACCAGCTATACTGGAAGTAGTGAATATAATAACATAGATAAAACAACTGGAATTGAGATATTTAGAAAATAGTAGCAAACTACATAAGAAAAATGGGAATTGTGGGAACAACACATACAAGGGAGGAATAAGACTTAAAAGTCAGGAGGACTTAAATGATGTATAATGTTTGCAACTGGAGTGTGTCAGTATGGTTTGTGATGTAAAATGCTTGCGACTAGGATTGTGTTGGTGTTAAAGTTTGTTTTCATTTAAATAAATGTATGATTGCCTGTGTAGTAAGTGGTGGTTTAATGAAGATGTTTTTTCTTTAAAAAAAGCAGGGACTGAATAATTTATGTAATATTGCTTAGGTTATATAATATATAGCAATATGTGCGAAGAATAATGTTTGTTATGTTAATATAGTTTGATTACTTTTATATGAATTTAAATTTCCTTATGTCACAAGTGATAATTCAATGAAAGTGTTTGGGGGGGATAAAAAAGTTCTAGATTTAATACAGGTCACGACAGAAGCATGCTCTATTGCCTTTCATCACATGCCTAAACTGACTGGAATTTGAGAATCACCAGTCCTCTATACTGGTAACTAGCCAACAAACTAACCTGGCACCCTTGGTGGGTGTTTCATTTCTCTACTGGTTGCCATATGTATGTTCACTAATCTATAATCAAGTATGAAAATGCATGCTACCGAAATGAATGAGTACAAGGCATTCACCAGTTCTCTCTTTAATCTAAGGTCCTTCTCAAACAGCTGTACATTAAATCATGAGCAAAATGAGCATTTTACCAGCCAGTGGATTTGTAGCTATGATATAACATAAAGCCTGTATAATGTTATTTCTGCATGTCCTTACCTGATTACATTCCCTGATATTATCTGATTGTATAATCTAAACATTTGTTTACTAGTAAATGCAACTTAAATGTATTAGCTCAGCTAAATTATGATTACATCTGTGTATATACTGTTAAATGCCAATGTTGTTTATTAGTAAGTAGGTTTGGACTACATTATCTTGGCCAGACGTATATCACTCATTTCTTTCCCCTCATATACTGTTAATGAATTACCCCTATGTGTATGTCTAATTGGTTCCCTATCAGAAGCCTGAAACACTATAAGCTTGAAAATCAAAATCCTGAAACCAAAAGCCTGAAAATTCAAAATCCCAAAAACCCAAAATCCTGAAACTCAAAATCCTGAAAACACAAAATGGACATACTGACGTCATTGTGGCTTTGCTATTGTTAGCCCTGTGGTGTTAGGTCATGCGTTGGGTTCAGGTGAGTGTGCGGTTGGTTTTATGTTAGGGTTAGGGGCGGTTTAAGTGAGTTAGGGTTAGGGTGCAGGTTAGGCATGTATGCAATAGTGACAAATATTGGGGTTAGGGGCGGTTTAAGTGAGTTAGGGTTAGGGCGCGGGTCAGGCGAGTGTGCAATATTGATGGACCTTAGGGTTAGGGTTAGGGTCAGGGTCAGTTGGTAGATATTAGTGTCTTTATAGTGACATATTAGCATTATTTGTGTTTTCAGGATTTTGGGTTTTCGGGATTTTGAATTTTCAGGCTTTTGGTTTCAGGATTTTGATTTTCAAGCTTATAGTGTTTCAGGCTTCTGATAGGGAACCATCTAATTATATGTTTTATAGAACTTTTAATGAAAATGGCATCTTGAAGATCCCAATTATGAATCATAAACTACATTGCGAGCACAGGTTAGATGCTTGGAGGCTGCATGTGTTAACCATTTGCATATCAATAAATAAATAAATAAACTATCCTGACAAATGTGGATGGCATGTTCTGCTGACCATTGTTAGCCAACAGCATCATAGGACATATACAGAATATGTCTCCTAAATGCACTGTAGGAATACGTAGTAGTCATACTATGGATAACATCATAGTGTGACTACTAAACTCTCCTTACCGTACATGCACATACATATAGAATAACACAAGATTGCTCCCACTAATAAGAATACTTAATTAGCCGTTACTTATATAGCATGTCAAAGAAACCTGATGCAACCTGTGAAAGTGAATAAAATATTTATGAACTGACATGAAAGCAGAGTAAGAAGTTTTTCTGGAGTACTGCTGCCCCCTTTCTCATAAGCAGGGAATGCAAGGTTAAATAATCTACATAAAGTATTTATAAATACTGACAATATAAGTGCATGCTTAAGTGGTTGAAGTTTGACCATCTGCAATTTGAGATATGTTCATTGAATGCTCTCAGCACAAGCATAAGATACCTTCACATCAGTGATAGCAGTTATTATGAGCTCAGGAATGGCCTATTTTGTTAGCTAAGCAGATGGTGTTAACTGCATGCTGTGATCTTTCCTGTATGTTGTCCTCACCTGATTTATGTAAGTCTAGTCAAGTGTATGAGTTTTTGCATACGAGTTTGAGAGACATAAAGGGTGTGCGGGAGTATGTGTGTGTTCTTGTGTGTGTGTGTGTGTGTGTGTGTGTGTGTGTGTGTGTGTGTGTGTGTGTGTGTGTGTGTGTGTGTGTGTGTGTGTGCGCACACCTATGTGGCTGTCTATAGTTGTTCTTCACTGAGGCAGTGTGTGTGGACCACCTGTGCATTGTCCACCTACAGCTCAATTCAAGTATTCTGAATTATGCACGAGAGAAATCCACATACTTATCACACAATGCGAGGCCCATGTATGGGACTAAACATAGTGTTTATAAAAAACTTGGTATGTTTTTAATTAGTAGAGACACATAACAACTGAATAACTATTGAGATTTGCTGTCACAGTTTGTATGCTTCAAATGATAAAGCCTTGCATGTTAGCATGATGGTTCATTATTTAAGATTTCTGCTTCATAGTACACAGGTTTAAAGTAATTTCTGATTTTTAATTAATGCCTGTGTTTGCATCTTCCCCCTTTGATTTTTAGGTGGTCTAATACTCTACCCTCCCCAAAACATGGTACTCTAGCTTTGCATATATATTTCTATGCAGGCATATACATAAAAACAGGCCATTGTGTGCAAAAATAAAGCTAACTCTCAAGACGCCAAAACCACTCTTGCTGAACTAAACAAAGAAGTCCTGACTCGGATTAAGTCAAACAAAGCCAGATATGAGGTAATAATAGCAACCCAGACAAAAGATTATCATAAGCCTTCTTTAAATATGCTATAAACCTCAGAACCAATGCCCATCACTGGAACCATCAAATAGTAAATTATACCACCTAATCAGACCCAGGGGACAAAGTGACTAGCAGACATATTTAGTTCAAACTTCACCCCCTTCTCCCCCCCAGCATTCCTAGATCACATACCTGCATCTATGATCAAGTTCTCAAGGCACTATCTAAGGTCAAGAACACTGCTTCTATAGGGGCAGACACATACCAGGATGTCTGCTGGTTAGCCAGAAACAGGGCCAGTCATCGTTGCTACAGAAATTATTCAGTACTGGCCTCCAAACAAGGTATGTGCCAGACAAACAGAAGCCAGCAACGGTCATCCTCCTGCACAAGGGTGATCAACTGACCCACAAAATTACAGACCCATAAGTCTGATGAGCCTCAGCTGTAAGGCTATGGAAAGGATCATTATGAAATTAACAAACAAGAATATACCCAACCTACAAACCCTTGACCTGAGTCATTTCAGAACTGCCAAAGGCAGATGTTAGCTATTCAGTCTGGTCAACTTCTTCAAGAAGGTTACTGAAGCAATGGTTGAGGGAAAAATCAGTACATGCTGTATATCTAGATCTTGCTAAGTGATTAAATGCCATTCCACATTCGGGTATTGTTAATAAACTCTCACAGCTAAATGTCAGTCCTGATGTAATTCGCTGAATAGTAAACTGGCTCATAAGTAGAACCCAGAAAATTAGAGTGAGAGGCTACATCTCCTCCAAAAGACCTGTCACCAGTGGTCTGTGCTTGGGCCACACTTCTTTGGCATTTATTTCTTGGAAGTCAAAGGCAATGTTAAAGATTTATAGATGACCAACTTTGCTGTTGACTGTACACTAAAAGGCATTATTAACTCTCCAGATGACACCGAGATCCACCAAGAGGTCCTTTCCCAAACAAATAACTGGTGTCAAAACCATAGACTAAAACTAAATGACATAAAATGTGGAATAGTATCCTTTGGCAAGCACGGCATTCCCTGTAACTATCACATTGATAACTCAACCCTGAAAATTGATGCAGAAGTTAGGGACCTGTGATCCTATGTAGACAGTGAACCATTCTACAATCACCATGTGTAGCTACTATTGCAGGAAAGTCCTTTTTCATTGTGCATCATATTGGTAAGGGCATTGTGTCCTGGTGCAGGGATGGGTTCCCTTCTGAAATGTCAACACACTGGAAAAAAAAGGACCAAAAATACAGAAGAGCTGTTTTTGTTTTATATAAATAACACGCACACACACACACACACACACACACACACACACACACACACACACACACACACACACACACACACACACACACACTCATGTATACAAAGAAAAAATAAATATTTTTAGAGAAGTGCTAGTTTGTTGGCCTTTGGTGGTAAAGCATTGTCCCACCCATAAGGGCAAACATTAAACAACATGGAAAACTGTTATCTTTAGATGAACTGCTCTTAGAACATGTTTAGAAATTAATACTTCTTTTTTGAAAATAAAAGTTATTAAACAGATTATTAGTTTCATCCTTAATTATGCCCAATTAAAGATGGAAGAATAATATGTTTAATATAATGAAGTACCTATTTAAACCAGTTATAAATGTTTGATGACTCTGAAGTCTTAACTGAACACATCCACAATTTGTTCTTCCTTTTTCCTGATTTCAAGAAGTCTCTGTCAGTAACTTTGTTCCTCATGAATTACCAGTTTTCCCTGTTGTTTAAACATGCATACAAAGTTCCACCACAGTTTGCTGCTTTTGTTTCATATAAATAAAAACAATATATATATATATATATATATATATATATATATATATATATATATATATATATATATAGCTTTCTATCCATCTATCTATCTATCTATCTATCTATCTATCTATCTATCTATCTATCTATCTATCTATCTATTTATCTATCTATCTATCCATCTATCTCTCTGTAGATGATAGATAGGTATGTAGGTAGAGAGACAGACAGAAGTTTAAGGGAGCAATGGAGACAAGAGCTATAAAAATACACATTTTATTTGGTACCTCTACAAAAGAAAATGAACAAATCTCTTCGCTGTCAGATACAAAACAAAACAATATAACACTCCATTGGCTTTCAGTTCAAACAAAACCAAAATTTTTTGTTTATTACTTACTAGCTACACACGATACCACTCAGCCTTTCAGGAAATGTGCTATCTACAAAAATTATATCTCACCCGTTGCTCTTTTCCTGTTCCTGAATGTACTGTCACACACCTTACCTCCAGGATCTTCAGGTAATCTCCTGGTTTTCTTTTTCTCAACCTCCAGGTGAGGACATAACTTCTTGAATTCCACTATTAGAAGCCCTTCTTCTATGCAGCAGAGATTAGCTAGTTTATACAAATTAATTTCCAGACTAACTTTCTATGAGAAAGTTCCCACCAACAAGTTACTTTGTCCTACATTTAAATGCATCATGTCCAGTTATTACACTAAACATAGTATAATATCCCCCTATAGTACTGTTGTGGACTTCATATGATGGAGTGTAGGCAACCCATCAGCATTCCCGTTTGCTAGATCAAACTTGTGGGTTACTGTAATTTACAAAAGCTGTAAGGATATTATATAGAGTAAAAACCTCCCTCAATGACACAGCCTGAAGACATATAGCTTCTAATTTCTTACTGGCATCTCTCCTCTACGCTGCTCTAATTTTAATTTCAAGTGTTTCAGGTGTCCGGACTTGAGCAGTGTTACAGTAAAACAGCCACATTTGCAGTAAACTATAATAATGGGACACTTCACTGCCTAGTCCTCAGAGACTTAATCTGGTTAGAACTATCATGTCACCTGGCTGTCTCTCAGCTAATTACAATATACAGACATCTTTATAGATCAGAAAATTGCCCTGCCCTTAACAACTTAATACAACACTACTTCCCAACAGAATTTTTCACTTAGTAGAAAATCCACTTATCACTATAACCAAGTCATCTTATAATGTAACTAAATGAAGGAACCAAATATCACTACCACTGAAATCATACACTTTATCTATTAGATCAACAGATCTGCTTCTGTAAGTCTTCTAGCACAAATATCACTGTTATCTTCAGCTTGTCATATCATCATTCAGAATCCTATAACCCGCAACCAGCCTTCTCCAATGCCTGAATAGTTTTACTAGCATCTCCCAGCCATATACACAGTTTTGTAATGCCATTCACTCCCATCTCTATACTTCTAATATAAAGCTAATGATAGCCACATATATAATTATCTATGAACCTCTTAACTACAATATTAACATGTTTTGCTCTACATAGTTCCTTATCTGATCTCCATTTATTTGAATTTCTAAGCACTAATTACAATCTATTATCTGAGAAACCCATTAATACACTTCTTCAAAATGCTCAGTGTTCATTTACTACTATCTTTTTTCTGTAATATTTGCCTACATTGCATATGAATGTAATCTAATTAGAAAATACTGATGTATGTTACTTACGTCCCTGTCGATATTACTGGATGTCTTTTTAGAAATGTTTATAATATGTTGAAGCTTTTCTCCCAGGGCCCCTGCTGAAAAAGGTTTTATGACTAAACTCAGTTAGACTAACCCAGTAAACAAAAGCAAAATAAAATAAATAATATCCACTGGTACTGCATCTGACGGCTTACTCCTCTATTCTAAAATAACATTGTTATTAATTTGTTGAAATGCATCCCCAACAGACAGTACTTCAAGGAATAGGAGGTTATTTTTATTGCTAAACAGTGTCTTTCATTATGGCTGAATATATGTTTTCAGCATTCCTTAATTTTCTTCAGATTTTGCATGTGCTCAACAGTGTCAAGGGGTTTAGAACATATCTCTGAGGCATGTGCATATAGGACAAATTCCATAGTAAAATCAAAAGTCACTAATACTCGTTTAGAACCTAAAATCCTTTTTTAATTCATTAAATGCTCCTGCTCTCATAAGAGACTATTGCACACTGACAGGCACTTTCCCTTTTGGGAGATATGTCAAGAAACAGGCAATAGACACAACATTAGGCACAAACTTTCTGCAGTATTCAGACAGTCCAAGAAGATTCTTCACCTGTCCTTCAGTGGAGGGAACAGATCAGTTTTTTATGGCCTCTATTTTTTTTCCTAGTTGTGGTCTTACCACCCCTCTTTGTATAAGGTATTTTAAGTCTTAGGCTTACACTATTCCCAGTTTACCTCTCTTAGCATTTACATTCAAGCATGTCTGTATAATGGATTCTAATACAGCCTGCAGTTTTGGTAAGCAAGACTCCTGGTTTTCTGAATCAATGATCATGTCATCCATGTATGCTGCAGCATACCAGGGGTGCGATTTCAATATTTTATCCATCAGCCTCTGAAAGGTAGATCGAGTGCCATGTAGGCTAAATGTTAACACTGTATAATGAAGTACACCACCAGAGGTTACAAAGGCTCTTTTTTCTTTGGCAGAAAATGTAATTGGTATTTGATAGTATTCTTTCATCATGTCTAGTACTGCTAAGCGTCTGATCTTTCCAAGATTCTCTATTAGCTCATTATTTCTGAACATGGGAAAGTTATCAAACGATCCTTTTCAGTTTTCCTGAAGTTGTTATACATTATAACACTTCCACTGGGTATAGGAACTAGTATAACTGGGCTGTTCCATTTCACTATACCTGCCTTAAACATCTTTAGAGCATCTTCTCTTGATAACTGTTTTTAAGACTTGGGTATTCTGTAAGGTCTCATTATGAGTATTGTTTCTATGATATTTTACATTATTTTAATTTCCAAAGGCATTTTTGAAAGCATTCCTGGATTTCTTAACAGAAATTCTCTTACTCCCTGTTTGTAACTGCATTTCAGGTAGAGATCGTCTGGTCTCTCTAGTATAATCTTCAGCTTGTAAAGTCACTCCAGAACTTTAAACTTCTTCCAATGAATTCAGTACATTATTGTGCTGGCTCATTAAGAATCCCTTGCCTGTTTCAAATAGAGCACTCCTGCACAGCTCTTCAATTCAAGAGCACAAATGATCAAAAAGGGCAATGTTCTAAATGATCAAAAAGGGCAATGTTCTTACTTCATACAGCTGATCCTTGTCCCTCTTAGCTCTTCAGCAAAGAGCAAAAAAAAAAAAAAAAAAGAAGAAAAGTTTGGAACCCTCCATCATGCCCCTTACCACTTTAAATCTGGGACAGCTACCTCCTTCACCACAACCTTGCTACACTACTGGATTTGTTGTAGCTTTCTCTTCCTTTTTTAGTTATTCAGCTTCCTAGTTCAAGTTCATAGCATTTCTTCTTTCAGTCATCTCAAATGGCCCTTGCCTGTTAGACAGAAATATGTTTGCCTTGGAGAGCACTATCATTAATACCTGATCTTCTGGGTGAATATTTTTAAGCTTGGCATTTTATTCATAGTTGCATTTCTTGAGCATTATGCATATTTTTTTCTATGGACATTACTAACCTTAGTCTATCTTACAGATTAGTGCAGTATTTATTATACTTTTAAATGGTGCCTTCTCTTCTTTCTGTATTTCCTTAGCAATGCCAAGCAGTCCTCCAAGGTATCTGCTAATGCCAAACAAAAGTTCACATGAGGTAAACCCAATGAAGGCATGTGCCACAACTCTTAAAGGAGAGTGTAAGTAGGGCAACAACTGGTCCAAGTCCTTTCCATCTAAGGCAGTAGCTTTCCTGTGCTTCAGTGTTTGTGTTTTATTGGACCTTTTTACTAAACTGTCAGTATGAGGATGGTAAGCTGATGTCTTTGAATGCAAAGGACTGACATTAGTGATGGAATATTGTTAACATTAAGGGACTCCCTATTTAGGAATACCTGTTTTGGAAAATGATGGTGCCCATCCCTGGCAATAACCTTAGAATTAGATTTGTATCATGTCACTGCTTCTCAAAATTTGGCAGCATAAATAATTATTACTGGTATATACTGATATCTATTGCTAGATTTTACTAGTGCCCCACAATGTCCATGACAATATGTTAAAATGGCAAATCTATAATAGACTTTAGGATTAATGGCCTGTTAAATCCAAGATGGGATGTAGTTGTCTGGCATTCTGGGCAAGACAAGAGTAATTTTATGTCTTTTTTATTATGTCTGAACAGTAAAATCTGGCTTGTACTGCTGTCATAGTTTTGTCCAACCCAAGATGACCTGCTAACATACATCTGTGAGCTAGCTTCATTACCAGTGTCCCATAATGTTTAATACAAAATTGATGTATACTTACTTTCCTGTATTTATTTGCTTACTCTATAAAAAGGGGTCATTTTTCATCTCACAGTAGGGATAAGAAGTAATGGACACATCCTATTCATTATGCTCCCCTACAAGCTTGGTTATATTCTCTCTCTTTTGCCTTACCTAAAGTATCATTTTCCCATTGTGCGTTTTCAAAGTTTATATGCCTTACATATGTCTAGTAGCTAAGGGTTACTTTCATCACTCGCTTGTCAGTTGTTTTGGCACATGTTGTCCCTGCTGCCTGCTGATCATCAGCCCTATTACAGCCAATCAACCCAATCATTCACTATAAAAATATACTAGGCAAAATACTACAGGCACCATAAGATACCGAGCCATATACACCTTTAAGAAGGCAAATTTAAAAGTTCTTGACTCTTGTCAAGCATTTACTAGTGCTCACCTCCCAAAAAAAAGCACAGGTGTGCATAATAATCCTGGTGCAAATTTGTGTCTACCCATCCAGTTATCAAGGCTAGCCCTAAAGGTATCCAAAGTAGTACTGTGTGTGACCTGTAGTAGTAACTCATTCCATTAGCCAGGAATACATTGGGTTCAGAACCTATCTCTCCAGGAAGTTTTGTTAATTTTTGGTGCATATATAAGTCCTTAGTGCAAGTGTTTGTACAACTACTAGTTTTGAGAAGAAATAGGAGGTCAAATAGGACTGGGTCTTTTATGGCTCAAAAAGCAAGACACAGGTCACCTTGCAATAATCTGTAGGCAACTGAGTATAAGTTTTGCTAATGTATCAGTGAATTTGAAGGATAAAAGACCTTTAAATTTCTTGATTAGAAAACTTACTGATCTTTCCAGATGAGTGACATGCAGCTTTATACACCTAAAAGGAACATTGTATTTAATGATGGGTCTGATAACGGAAAAGCACAGTGGTGGAATGACTTCTCTGGATCTTAAGATGTTCCCTTGGAAATTGACTGTGGGAGATAGAAGAGTTTCCTAACTGTAGTGGAAACATGATGATCAAATGAGAGAAAGCTATCAGTTTAAGTAGCTGGGTTTCTTATGACTGAATTTGTTTGAACAGGAGTAACATTTATAACATATGACGTGGGAACAATCTATCTGACAAATGGTGCTATGCTGCACTTTTTTCATTTAGTTTGAGATTATTTTTAAAACCCCACATATGTGCCTATTCCAGCTCTTGCTGGAGCTGTTTTGTATCAGGTGATGAGCAGATAACAGTGCCCAGTTTGCAGAGCAAATATGGTCAGCCACACTTCTGGGAAGCTGGCTTGGATGTTCGCAAAGTAATTACCTAACAGAAGATCCCTTTGGCAGCCCACTAGTTACAAATTTATATTCAGAAAGGGAACCAGCAAATTTCACAACTTGGGATCTGATGGATAGCCAATTTGCATCCAACAGACAATGTACGGGTTTTTATTAAGCTTATGTAATTTTTCAATAATTCTAGCATGGAGGATAGTGTTGAAAATCATGGCCAGGTTGAGATGAGCAGTGTGCATGGAATGATCACTCTCCTCAGCTCCTGTAACTCTTTTAATGAAGCTTACTAGGTTCAGGAGACAGGACCCACCCTTCACAATGTCAAACTGATTGGAATTTTTATCAGATAAGTTTCTTATGTCTGCATTAATGAGTTCTGCTTTGATATGATCCATAGCTTTGCATACAAGGCTGGTGAGGTTGATGGGTTTATAAATACCTGTGTCTGTACAGAAGCAACCATTGTGTGGGGGAATCACACTGGATGTTCTCCAGGCATCAGAAACAAACACTGTAGACAGCCTGCGGTTGAACCGTTCTTCGCACTGATGAGAACGCAGCTTGGTAAGCTGTCTGGTCCCATGAAAGCATTATTTTTAGCCTTTTATATGAATTTTAAGACTTGTTTCATGGTAATCACAACAGGTGAAACTAAATTCTCAGGGATTGTGGAGGCAAAAATGTGGGTAGAAGAGTTAAAGAGAGCACTAAATCTGTCTGCCAATAAATTAGCTGTATCCTTAGGGTTAGAATGGGTAATATTACTATGGATGGGCTCAGTTCAGCGTGTTGGACATTATTCCTTAATTTTCTGACATAACTGAAGAAAAATTTATAGTTTCCATTGGAATCTGTAGCAACCTTCAGTTCAATCTCTGATTTACATTTTCAAATAGTGTTTTTAACTCATTTTTTTGGCATCTTTCATTGTAGTCTTGAGGTAGGGAGATGGGAATTTATTGCAACTTTTCATTTATTTTTCTTCTTCTGCTGAACAGTTTATTAATACAGGAGTTCCACCAGATAGGTTTATTCTCAAATTTAACATTACATTTAGGGCTAATGGGTACTAACTTTTCTATGCAATGGTTTAGCTGCTGGTAAAAGTCAGAGGCAGATGCAGCAGCCCTCTCAGATGGGTCCATTAGCAAGTGATATTAGGAATTTTGCATTGGTCTTCTACAAATGAAGTAGGTTGCCTTGGAGAAGTCCCTAAATATGGTTTCATTTGATGGTGGGGTGGTACCAATAGACCTGATAGAAAAGATGATTGATATATGGTCAGACTTAACCGGGGTGAGGAGATGCAGGGGTGGGGTGCAGGCAAGAACTAGGGTTGTAAGAAACAGTTCAAGGATAATTACAGCCTCTAGTAGGTAGTATAAGCATTTTTTCCAGATCATTGGTATTAATGAAGTCTAGGAAATGCAGACCATAACTATTTTTAGAGTTGTTAAGTATGCCACTCAATGCCTGGGTAACAAAAGTCCTCTGGTAAGAAAGCATTTGGTTTGATATTTAATGCCTCAATGACATTTAAGTAATTTCTGTGATCTATGGGTGCCACTGGTAGGGATCTTAATCTAGCAATTACGTATTCTGATCTCCATGAGCTCTAGGTTGGGGTTTGGAGTAATATGGTGTGAAGTAGTGTTTTTTTTCTAACAAATACAGATACTTCCTTAGAGTTTCACAGTGGTGTGAAGGCATGACAGGCACTAAATTCTGGTACTGAGGGAGTGCTGTCACTGCAGTGAAACCATGTCTCAGTAGCTAAACAAATATGAGTCTTCAAGTTGCAGGAGGGCTTCAAGTTCTGGCAGTGTTCTAACACCAGGAAAATGGTTGACTGAGAGGAACAATCAATATGGTAGCCATTGGGGGGGGGGGTATGCTGCTTCTGCTTTTTGCCTGAATGCCCCCATGTACACTCAGCTAATATAAGAGAAATTGGTGTATAATAGGCTTTCCATGAAGGACTTAGCACTGACTTTCACAAGGGGCATTTCTTTCTTGAAGTCCTACCCACCAACTTCAAATAATGGGAAGTGCTTTCCTCAGTCTCCATCAGAGTGTGCTCCTGAGTGCATGCAGTCCTTCTCACCATCCTGGAGAGGTGTGAATGCCATGCCCCTTTGCCCCTTCAGAGTGTGCTTTTGAGTGTGTGCAGTCGTTCTAACCATCCTGGAGAAGTATGAATGCATGCCCCTTTGCCCCTTCACTTGTCTCCCTCTCTGCCTGGCTCTTTCAGTGCCGGGGTACAAACCGAACTCCAATCACCAGGGTCACAGTCACAATTCCATCCCTCTCCACCATGCACTTCATTAGCTTGTTTTGAGGTGGAAGATAATACTTCTTTTTCAAAACCCCGGCACTGCAGTTTCTTCTGTCTTTCCTTACAAAGGATAATTACTGTACAGAACTGACTCTCTACTTTACTTTCTCTCTTATTTGCATAAGCTTGTTGATTGCTCCTTTTTTTAGGGTGCTGGTCCTCTGTTTTACCATGAATCAGGCTGCTATATTGTGTCTATGGAGTCTTCAACTTCCTGCAATATGCATAGTGCCTTAATCTGAAGAAAATCATTTCCTAAGATTATGACAGGAATCAGATCAGAGGTTACAGCCCCATGATGTATTAATTTTCCCAGATCTATTTGAATATCTACATCTGTAAGGGATGATTAACTCACCTTATTTTGTTGGCTGCTACTAATCTTATGGTTACATAGCAGGGTATCTTTGAAAAGGGTAATCATACCATCTTGCTTGCAGTGCATAGACTGCATTCATTCTAGAAATACACAACATTTCGCTAGTTTGTTTGTAACATGGTGATATTGTTTACTCAATTATTCTTCAGATGTACTCTTCTCATACACCATAGTAACAACTTCATTTGTAGTGCATTTCAGTTTTCACATTTCTTCTGTTAGCTGCTTTTTGTTTCACTTAAGGTGGAGCATTTCTGGATGCAGGTTTTAGTTTACAAGCAATTCAGGTTTCAATAATGTATAATTAATTAATAAGCTTTATACTAAAGTTACTTACTTTCCAGAGTTATTATGATTGCTTTGCAGTATCAGTGTTATTATAGTACAAATCAACATTTTAAATTCATTGTTGTTATCTAGCCATAGATTTATAAGATGTTTTATGACATGCATCTGCTCTGCCTTACTGTTTGTCAATATTAATAGTCCAGTTACAGTGTTTATGGCTTGCACTTCAGATGTTATCCCAGTTTTAGCCAATTTTATTGGAACTTACTATAGTCTGTGTAATCAGTCCCTCCCATGTAATTTTTTTTTGCATCTCTCCTGTTAGCAGGATGACAGGATTTTCACCTTGTCTACTCGGTCTTAGTTATCTAGGGTAGCATAATGCTTAAAAGCCAAAACTTATGATTCCAGGTAACCCTACTTGCTTTTTTCTCATCGACATTACAGTTTTGGGGTAAGCAGATACATTTGTCAGGTAAAACTAATTATTGCTGTGGTAGCACCAGCTTCTGGTCAGAATGCATTTTAAACTTATTTTCAACAAGTCCTTAAGGTTTGGCCTTAACATGGAACATACCAGGAGACAACAGTAAATGTAGCTTGCTCATAGTTACAAATCAGCAGTAGAACCCCCCTCCCCCAGGGAAACAATGGTAATAGCTTCATGGGAAAAAAGGAATAGTAAAGGGCAAGTCCTTGGCCAACTACCCATGCATGTTTACAGTGTAAAATTTTGATGGAATTATGGATCCTAATCCTCAGCTGCCTCCCCATGGGGAGGTGGACACTGTGGGTTTTCCATACATGCTTCCAGAATGGTACACCATCTTTCGGACATGATGCCTCCAGTCCTTATAACACAGGGCTTCATGGTACACCTGATAAGTGTTCACATCATGGAAGCTCCACCTCAGCACTGGAAGATATGTTACTTGACTCTTCAACCTCCTAGCCATGTGTGTGTGGCTACCAAATCCACCTCCCATAACCCTTTCACCTATGGCAGTGGTTCTCTGCCAACCCATCTATACAAATGATTACTGTACCCTGCCCACCCCTCTGTTCTAGGTCTTATAATGTCTGATGCACACTGTGGCATGACAACATACTATAATGCATGGCCTCTTTACATTCATACATGCATTAGTTTTATTCTATGTTGTCCTTGTCATGGTCCAAAGTTGTGTACCTGATGCGGCCTCTTTGTCAGTTCCATTATGTATTGCACCCATCCCTGCCTCACAAGGAATAATGCTGCAGCAGGTTTCTCTGACAAGTCTCACCCATCTCTTCCTCTTCTGCTGCCACAGTTCTGTCTGGGTATAATGCAATGTCCCCATGTTGTAACTGCTTTTGCAACACCATATTGTGAAGAATGATATGGACAACAAATATCTTACTGCAGGTCTCTGGTGCATACTGCAATGAGGCACTAGATGTCTTCAAGCACTAGATGTTAACCTCCATAGGTTCAATCTCTGCAATACTGAGGTGTTATATGCCCTCTCATCTATGATCTGGGTGCTGTTTATAGGGATCATCAGCCATTACTCCAAGGCATGCATTGCATCCCCTGCAACACATGAGTGGACACCATTATGAGTTGCCTGCTGCCTACATTCATGGAAAGAGCATATTGAGGACACTGTGTGTAGCAATGCATGCATCTACCAATTAGGTGACTATGTGGAAAATAACTGCATGAAAGACTAATATATGTTGTTTTTGTGCCAGATATGGGAATCATGGGAGCTCTCTGAATGGTGCAAAGATACACTGCAAATGATATCCTCTGCACTGCACATTGCCTGGCAGTTGATTGAGTGGGAACCCAACTGGCTGACATACCAGATGCCACGTGGAGCAAGTGGGGCCTTGAACCCTTTTTCGGTGCTGTTAGAGGCCACTATTACTTTAGGGAAATAGACTATGTTATAGAAAACCTGCAGTGTGGTAGTTCTCACATCTGCTATCCATGGAAACCACATATACTCCTCCAATTGCTAGAGCATCATGTTAAGGAACTAGGGTAGGATATGTGAGGCCTGCAAATGAAAACGGTTAATGTCCCCTGTTGAACACTGAAAAGTCCCCATAGTAATGATGAGCTTCATTTTCACTGACTTTGGCAGCCCAGGCATTCCATTTGATTCTGTATGAGGACAGAACATGTCAACTACCTTCTGAATGGCATGTCTATCCACAATGTAGTGGTCGACAATGTCCTGATGTCCTGCCGGAGGTGGGGGTGATGTTATGTTAAGTAGGTGTTGTAACATCTGGTAAAGTTCATCTGTCTGGTGCCCCTCTGCTCAACTCTATCTTTATAAGGAAAAGAAAAAGAAAAAAAAGTCCTCTAGGAAAAACATCCTCTGGAGAAAAAAAACGTTTTTTTTTTTCTTTTTAAATGTATTAAATTGCTTGATACAGGTAGCTTGCCACATTCTGAATACCACATTTACTGCACTGAAGGAAACAATAGTTCTTCACCCTGGACTGCAAATGTAATGCTGGTATTCAGTTTTCTTACTGGCATTCAGAAAGTGAATGCTGCCATTGTCCGACCACTTGATCATCATTTGTTGATTGTGCCCCCTGACAGGTTGCATTGTGGGCAGCTGCCCCTTTTGCCCCACCCCAGCTATGCTTCTGGTGGCATGAAGGGTGATGATGTGCAACACTGGGAACACTGGATGTTATGGCCACCATTGACAGGTGCTGCTCTGCTAATGTTGACATTGCTCCCAGAACCATAACACGAGTGAAGCTTCTGTATACCAGAAAATACTGGCACTCAGAATCGATGATCACTGTGTCTCATCATGCTAAATTAATACGTTTTTAAATCACAATGCCATGTTTGACTGTATGATTTGCATATGTGATGGCTATCATTTGCAAGTTGGACTCATTGTCATATGATGCATACTGGTCTATTTCTCCAATAGTGTGATCTTATTAATTGTGCCTGTAAATCATCACCTACTTATGAATCACTACTTACTACTCTGTTTCATGTAAGACTGCGTGCTTTTTGTATAAGAATACCTCTCGCGGTGGTGCAGCGGTTAGCATTGTCACTTCACAGCAACAGGTTCTCAGGTTTGATTCTTGGCGCCTTCTGTGTGAAGTCTGCATGTCCTCCCCATGGTCAAGTGAATTTAAAATGGTAGGTATGTGGGTGTGCCTTCTTTGAAAGTTGGGCACCGGGCTGGCAACATGACACTGTAAAAATTCACTGCCAGTCATTAGTAGACCAGAGTTCTGCTGTGGCAACCCCTAACTGGGAAAAGCCGAAAGACAGTTTTTTAACCTCTCACTATTGTTGTGGACATGATGCTCATTACGTGAATATTTTTTACTGAACTCCATGTCTGAAGCTTTTCTCTCCAAGGCTGACCTGTACAGTCACAAGATCAACAAATGAAAATCAATACACAAATAAAACAAATCATAAAGCCAAAAGAAAATGTTGTATTTTTGTTAAATAGAACAATCATAAGAGGAGCAAATCCTTTTTGATTCTGACCAATTGATGCAACATACTGCTCATGCCTTTGGATGGAAATTCAGGGAAACATATATCCTTTTAGTAAAGACGGTAAGCTCCTGTTAGTATGAATAATATCCAGCAAAAAAGGCTATTTCTTATTGTCATAAAATAATCTTTAGTATAACTGCAGCCATGTTTGTATTTCATTTTTTAGTGATTTCAATCCACAATGGTTTGCCAGAAAATCGCAAATGTTATGAGGAACTGACAAAAAATACTAGGTAAAAATCTGGACAGTCTGAGAAAATGTGTACAGTTGAGATGTATGCTTGGTTATGAGTATCTTTGTGTTGTCCTATGTATAAATTTTGTATTTCTCCTGTAGGATAATTATTTTCCTGTTGGCGCATAATAGCGAAACAAGAAATGCATAGATTTAAATATTTGCATATGTTTGCATATCTCTGCCCACTACCAAACTAAACATTCACATGTCCCACCCTACCCACAAGAATACACACACACACACACACACACACACACACACACACACACACACACACACACACACACACACACGTGTGCACACATGCACATTTATGCATACAGATACTACCATGGCATACATTAGTCATTCTAAAGTAAGTGGTTCAAAAGAGTATCATTTATAAAGGTTTGACTTGTTTTCTTATTAATAATAATTCTGAAATTGATAGAAAGGATTCAGCATGTTGTTTGCTTAGGTGTTAGTTTCAACAATAACATCTGTCACAGGATAATGATCCAGATATAAATAAGATGTTTAAATCATGCAGTTCAATTACTAAAACAGCACGTTGTATTTTTTGTAGTAAGGACCTTGTAGGTTTATGTAAGATAACTACTTTTTTCTTGTTGTTGAAGCCATCCCCAATAATATCTTGATACAAACCCACAGACAATGGTACATTATCCCTCCCTAAGATACTTCATATGTTGTTATTCCCAGTAACACTGTATCTGTTCTGAAGAACTGGAAGCAGTTTGTCATCTTGTCTGAGACTACTGCAGAAGTTATGCTATTATACAGTAAAACAGGGCCTCTATGATGTCGTACTGTTATGGTGTCATTGTTTCTTTAAGACAGCTGCTGCCTTATCTCTCTACGTATATGTCAGATAACCTTGCACTTACCTACAGCATGCACTTTCCATTAATGAGAAGCAGGCTGCTTAATGTTTGTGGTCACATATGCTGCATTACATTGGCCAGTCATTTTGAGATTGTTACCTGGTATGGTATCATCAGTCAAACAGATAAATGAGCAATATATGTTACATTAGGGATGGGATGGCCTTGAAGTTATACAAACTGTGACTGAAAACAGCACTGAAAGACTTGAATTTCATTATTACAACCTGTGTTTACAAACTATACCGTTTCTGATAAGTTATTTAATAGTTCATTGCTTCTGAACTCACCCTGAAAACCAATGCTTGCGCTAAATGAAGAGAAGAAAAATGAAAGATATTACTGGACACAGTTCTAATATCAGTGTTAACAGTTACAAATCATTGCAATAAGATACTGCATTGCTGTAGTTCATCAGCTTCGTTTTCTAGTTTCTATGTCATAAATAAAATCAAGCAAACAGTACATTGAATTAATATTTTCTAATGGCCCTAGCTTTTGCAATAAATATGAACTTTCACTATATACATTATATGCAATTCCACAAGCTACACATTTGTTTTGTAAAAACAGATTAACAGCGATATGTTACTGCCTTAAGAAATACTAGAAGTAACAGTGTTTAAGATATCAACTTGTAATTGATTGTTTTTCCTTTGATGCATAGATAAGGAAGTGATAACTAGTAAATTCGTTAGGTTGTGTTACCTTTTTGCTTTATTTTTATTATGTTATATTGAGATATCATAAGGAACAACAAGAGGGATAGCTACAGATGTGCAGGAGGACATTCCTGGCACAATGTGCACCTAAAATGTCAGTATACACTTTGTACCAGAACTGAGAGGTATAACGGAGCATGTGTACGTGCACTAATGGAAAAAAATCATTCAAACTAGATCATTGACGTTGCTTCTTTAGTTAATGCAATATAAAGCAAGAACATTTTTTCTGGTTTATGATCACAGTCAAAAGCATTATAGACGATAAAACATCCAGCTGTTTATGTACCAGTCAAGTAGACAGCTGTGTATGTTAAAAACAGTGTAGTCAGATGGCATTTAAGTTTTAACCACACTGAATGAAGTTTAGTATTTAAGGTGACATGGACTGCACACCATGACAAGTGAAAACTGGCATTCAGAAGTAATTTGACCTTTAAAAATACCTCATATTTGCAATAAAAATCAATAAGGTATTTGTGAATGCTTAAAAGACGGGGCAAACTAAAGCACACCTTGCACATGCTTTCTTGATTCTGTAAAGAAGAACACGCAGCAATAACCAGTCTGCCTACTATATAATCACACTGAAGATTTTAAGTAAAAGGCTTTGCACTTAAGTTCTCTTTTTAGGCAACTGGTATAATATTGTTTTTTTATTTAACCATTTCTTTGTGAAGGCAATATAGTACGGTTCTGAGGTGGCATTTTTGCATAATGGGCGTTATATTTAAAATTCAAATGTCTGCATACTACCAACATATTTATCTTTTTTTGCTCAGTAACTCTGGTCAAAATCAAAAATAATGGGGAGGGGGGGGTGGCAAAGACCCAAATCAGTTACTGTTTAAAATATTGCTCTAATTCACTTTATAAAGTTAATCAAACAAAAGTTTTTGCGTCAACATGCATTTTCTGAACAATAAGAAACATGAAACTCTAATGTCTGGCACTACTGACAGACTGTAATCCTTGGTGATTCATAGAAAATCAAAAATATTATGGGGACAGGACAAAAAATATGAGGCAAAATCACAGTGTTCTGTAAAATCTGGGAGAGCTGAGAGGTGTTACAACTAACAAGGATTATGAATTGTTTGCAGTTTACCCATAAAAGTATTTTGCTTTTTGGTAAATGACTCATTATAAAAACAATGCAGGAAATATAAAAAAAAAATCTGTTTATGATTTAAAATGTTGCATAAGTCTTATGAGTACTAGTCTTATGAGTTCAGATGCACATTGGTTACCATTGTTGTATTTGATGTCTGCATGGTCTTCCTCTGTTTGCATGAGAGCCATCTACCTTAATGCATTGGCTTGATCTACCCATCTTATTGCACAATAGTTTTGTCAATATAACTCAATAAACAAAACTAAAATGTTTCACTCCTCATTTATCTCACAAACCTTGCTTTCCTCTGAAAATCTCTCCCTTAGCTTGCCAAGCCTGCTGTTTCCTCCTCTTCCTCCTCCTTTTCCTAATCCCTACATATTTATTTTCCTATTTTTTTTTTTTTTTTTATAGCAACTCCAGTCCCCTATATATCCTATCTACTTTTCCTTTTTCTTTTTTTTTCCCCAGTCACTCTTTTTTCTTCCTTTTTTTTTTTCTTCTCTGATGTTCCTCTTTAGTCTACTCATCTACCCTTCTGGTTTTCCCTTATATGATAGCCAATCTCCTGCTCTCAGCACAAATGTGCCTTTCACTTGCTTGAAGGACATATTTTGTCCAACCTCCTTCTCTTCTTGCCTCTGCTCTGTATATCTCAACGCTTTTGTCCTAATCTCTTAATATTTCCCTAAACAGCTGCTGCTGCATCTCAGTCAGTGTGTTCCTGATTTTAGTCTCCTTTGATCCTTTCAGTCTCACCCTCTTCTTCATAAACATACTTATCTCTGTTTCTGTTACTTTTTCTTTCTTTTTTTTTTTTGAAGAAAAAATGTTTCTTCTTCCCCTTGGTATCATTATCCTCCAGGACCTTCCATCAAACCTTATAATTTTCTCTACTTCTCAGTTTTTGCATTATATACCTCTTCAGCTTGTGAATACCCTATGCTTCTGCTGCCTTTCAGCTTCTCACTTTATCCGTAAGTATCCTACATCTCCTTCCTGTTCACACAAATCCATCACCTTCATCCTATCCATACCACTGTTGGTTTAATCTACACAGTTCACAACATGTACATTCTGAATGGTAGCTCTTATCAATTCTTTTCTCCTAGTCAGTGTTTTCACCCTACTGTTACATTTGCCCATCATTCCATTAATTGTGAACCTTAACTATCCCCTTGCTGTTACTCCTGGTCTTTCTTACTGTCAGATATACTTTTGCTCCTAAGTATTTTTTTTTTGACCATGGCAATCTTACTGAGTACTGCACCTCTTCACTTATTCCTATTGCTAATAATGCCTTAGGATGCTACACTAGGCCACACTCTTTTCCACAGCCCTCAAAACTCAATCTTCAGCACCTAAGATAACATTCCCTCTACATATTCCAGCAGTAGCATATAGTCATCTGCAAACAAATGTGTACTACTCTTTTTGTTAGTCTTTCTCCAGTTTTCTATTCATCTTTTATTTTCTGTGCTAATTCATCCAAGGCTAAAATAAAGATCTCCAAGGGCAGTGGGCATCCCCACCACATTCTTTTATCTAACTTCATATGTTTATCAAACTTCCTTTTACCCTAATTTAGACACTTGACTTCTTGTATAATGCATTCATTCCCAATAAAATTCTCCCTTATCACATTACATGCTTCAGAATTGTCATCATAAAATCCAAGTTTGCTGAATCAAAACCTTTCTGAATATCAAGAGGAAGAGATGACATCATTTATCCTTTCCTTTTCACACCAACTCCTAAAATTTCCAACACTCTTCAATGAGCCACAGAAATACCACATTTCAGAAAACCCACTTGTGACTATCCCTGTAATGTCAGTAATGTTGTATCTTACCTAGCTGAATATGTCATAGCCACAATGTTTGCATCCCTACTACATAAACAAATTATTCTTTTAAAGTTTTGGACCATTTTTCCTCCTTTCCTCTAATATAACAGCATAATCTCTGCTTGTCACATACGTTCTAGCACCTCATATCTCACTGTTATATAATCACATTTGTCAAATACTCCCCTAACTGCATCCCTACCAACTTGTAAAAGTTAACTGGGAAACCACGTGGAGCACATGTTTTATTTTTCTTATATATCTCATTTGCTGCTTCCGCATCTCCCACTCTCACCACTTTTTGCATTTCTTCTATTTTCCTCTCCAAGTTGTTCCCTTCTCATTCCTGAGACTTTATCCCACCTGACTTTTTTCAAGCATGCAAAGCCTTGCATAATTTCCTAAACTTCTTTCTTATCTCTAGTGTCAGTAACGTATCCACCTTGCTCTTTTCCCACTCCAGTCAGCAATGCTTTATTTTTTGAAGTTTCTATACCAATATTTCCCCTGATCTCATTCCGCATGGCTCCACTTACCCCAGTTTGTTCTTCTTCTAGGTTTTCCTCATCCACTTGCATTTCCTTGATCCTGTCCAGCACACCCATCTCCTCTTCCTCTGTTTGCTTCCCTTTTATTCATTCATGCATATCTGCTCCTACTGCAAGTCGACCTCCACTATCTACTTTTGTTGCTCACTATTTTGATATATTTCATATCCCATTCCTTCCATCCCACTCTTTAATTACTACCTCTCCCATTTCTGATTTATTTATTTGAACTATTTTCTAGCCATCTTCTATAATAATGAAACACATGCTGTGCCTCTACACTTACTTAGGTCCCATGTCAACCTCTTTCTACTCCCTCTCTATTCCTTTTCCATATCTTTGTCACTAAGCACAATTCCAACTCTCATGTTTCATTTGTGTCTGTTGTCTCCCCTTTGCATAAGGTTTCGTCATCTTCTAATATCCTAACCAAACCCACCTGCTTGCTTAGCTTTATATCACCTAAATGCAAACTTCTTCAGCCAACCCCATTTTTCTTCCATGCACCTACCACTGCTATCCGTTTTGTACATTTTCTTAAATGTTTTGGACATTTCACACTAAAATCTGCATTCCCATATAACCTGTTCAAACTTGCTTATTGAACTCCCCTGTCCATACCATTCTATATTCACTCTCTGTGTCTTCTTTTAAATCACCTCTTCACAGGACATTGTTCTTCTCTTTTTCAATTCAGTTCAAGCCCTAACAGTATTCTACTACCTCTCCCATTTCTTCAGAAGCACCTTTACACACCACCCACCTCCAACTCATCCTGGCACATTCTTCTTCTACCACTAGCCTCATTCCTGTTGCACATGTGTTCCTGGTCTTGTTTTTCTTCTCCCTGGAACACAATCCATCTCCATCTATTTGTATCCTTTCTTTTGCATCCTTCTCATCTTTCTCTCTTTAATAATTTTAGGTTCTGTATGTATACTATATCCATCCTTTCCCTTTTGATTATACTCAGTACATGGTTTCTCTTTATTGGGTTACTCTCACTCAGTACCCTTGGCCTCCTTTCCTGCTATCCCTTCTTCTCCATCTTTGTCTTGTAACATAGGAAGGGGACCCAAGCATCTTTGGGCACACCACATGGGGAACACCAATGCTCCCACCTGGACAAGATAGGTCAAAGTCACTGCTGGTCATCATTCTTAGCACTAACTTGCTTATTGGTCCTCAAGTAATATTTTACCTTCCGCTGACTTCCCTACCTCTCTCTCTCTCTCACTTTTTCCCATAGTTCCCAGCCATCCATCCCATCCTCACACTGCTAATATAGTACCATCATGATCTTTCTCAACTAAAACCCTCTACTTGTTGGTCGAGTATTCATTTAACATTTGTAACATAGTACATTTCAGTCTGACTGGGTTGGCTATCACCTTCAAAATTTATACTCACATTATTATGGATCAAGCATAATACATTGCTAAAACACAGATTGATTTTCCAAACTTTCCAATTAATAATCTAACAATGAATTACCCCACACATCAAAGTGATTTAACTAAACTTCCCATTCACTCATGATAACTATTGTTCTAGTACAACTAACTAAGGGAATTAATGATTAATTTATATTAGAAGTTCAATACCTTGAAAATACATACTTTAAACAGAGGACATAGAGTTTTAACATACATAGTCTGTATTTAGTTAATACAAAACCTGTTCAACTTCTAACACTGTATTTATAAAATGTAAATATTTTCTGTAAACATTAATAAAATAATATTTACACTGTCCACACTCTTCACACATGTTCTTTGCTAACCGTTAGCGGGATTAAGGGATGACCTCTCCTTTGTATTACACCTGAGCACAAATTTTCATACACAAAACAAGTCAGTCAGTACTTTAGTCCATATGGGAAATGCCCTTCGGTCATCCATTAGACTGGAGTCAATAGTAGGGCTTCTACTCTATCATCCTCAAATAACAATAGTCTTGCCTCACTCTGATGTCTAATCTTCTATCACTAAGTCCGTTTACCCCTCATACCATTATGATTCCTCTTCTGCTGCAGTCTCTGCTTCTTTTCTTTATTCCCCTAAACATTTTGCCTCACTGGCTTCTACTTCCATGCCTAGCTTGTCTTAAAGCCTCAGCCTGGCATGCATTTTCCTAGCCAAATGGCCATTAATATTAACTGTGATGACTGTTTGGTTGTGGATCTCTTTGGACTTTTCCTCTATTCTGGTTATATTTCAGACTCTTTTCTCATTTGCCCCACTTCATTCCTCCATCTCCTCTTCTTCCTTAGGTCACCTCAATTACTCCATAATGATCTTTCCTACTTTTGTCTTTAGTGTCTTTAATGTTGATCTATCCCTATAGTCTTCTTTCTATCCCATCCCTGTTTTCTCCATGACAGGGATGTCGTATACACTGTTATTTGCCCCATCAGTGTAGAGACAGAAGAATCATCTCTGTCTTCCTTCACCTCAACTTCTATGTCAGCATATTTGTCCAGCCCTCTTCTTCTCTCCATAGGAGGGTGTCATAGCTTGCCCCAGCCATTGGCTGTGCCATTTGCTACTATGGCACCATAAACTTCCATACACCTTCACTTTAGCCCGTCATATCTGTTTTTATTCTCCCCCCCTTCCTCCACCACTAGGGATTATTCATTCCAGCCATTTATTACCACCACTCATTGTTTCAATATAAAACTTAAAGGCCTCCTCTCTAGCTGACAGTGGGATGCGATCCCTCGACACTTGATTTTTACAATTGCTGAATATACCAGGTGGCCTACAGCTACTTATTGCTTTAAGTGTCCTCGCACTAGAAGCATCTCTAACCTCTGCTGACACACCAATGCCAAAAATGCCTTTACTTTCACTATTCCCATCAGCAAACCCCTTGATCCTGTTTTGGAAGAAGTGCATTTTACCAACTGTGTGTCTGCCCCTTGCATTCTGACAACTATTTGTTTTTCCTACCATATTTGTCCTCTAAACGTTTGGATCCAAAACTCCACTTTCCTCAGCCAGTTGAGAGACACAGTCTTGAATAAATTTAGTTGTGTCTCCTCATCTGCTCCTTGCACTATTTCTATTATTCAAAAATTAGCCCTTTGACATATTTCTTCAGTTTCTATGTTCTTAAAGTCAGTTCATATAGTCTGAACCTAATCTCCAGTAGTCCACATTTGCATATCTCTTCTTGCTTCTTGATGTCATCAAGTTTCAGTTCCTGCACAAATAGTTTTCACTGAAACCACTCATTTTCCATTTTACTGTTTATGACCAGCACATATCTCATATCAAGCACAATGACATCAAGTTTTATTGTTATTCATTATATTGTTCTCTTGGTTTGCTACCCCCCACACACACACACACACATGCTTCCTTCTTGTCCACTCCACCATATAGTATAAGTAAATAATAAACTGAGTTATTTTAATTTCCTGTTGCAACATGATCCCTGTATCATTTTACATTCAAGCTTCTGGCTAACTGCACATACTGCCTTTCTTCTTTGGCCTCCTTGTTTACTACTGCCTTTATGAATGTTTCCCTTTCCAGCCTCTCCACTTTTCATTCCATCTGGATTAAATGATATTAATAAATCTTTAGTGCCACTCTACATAGTCACTTTTCTTATATTAGTTGAATTTTCATCCCTCTTTAAATACTCATTGCTTTTCTCCTACTGCACATACTATTCACACACATTTCTCCTACTGCACATACTATTCACAAACATTTCTCCTACTGCACATACTATTCATAGGTTCATAGGTTCATAGGTTCATACTAGGCTATCTGCCCGAGGGCATTTACAAGCCTAGCCCATCGTTTTGTGGCTTACGCCACCCCTTTAGTATGGGGAACTATACCCATTATTTTGCTGTGCCTCTGTCGAGCAGTGACACTGAGGTAATCCCTGGGGTATATCTGCGATCTCCCATCCATTGGTCAAGATTTCTCTTGAACAAGGCCAGCGAGGTGCTCTGCCTCACATGTACCGGGATTTTGTTCCACAGCATAGGGAGTCTTTGGGTGATGAATCTATCCCTCCAGCACGTCCTATTAATAGCCGTGTCGAGGTTTAAGTCTCCGCCCTTGTGGCTCTGATGGATCTAGATTTTTGAGGTGAAGCATATTCATCAAATCTGGGTTTGACATGGCCTTGTATGTTAGGCAAAGGTCACCTCTGAGCAAGCGGTAAGCGACTGAATAGAGCTGGAGTTCTTTCAGTCGGGCAGCATAGGACAGATTTTTGAGACCCTTTATCCTTTTGGTGAGGAACTTTTGTGGCCTCTCCAGCTGCTGCAAGTGTCGGGTCAGATACATTCCGAATGGGGCATTGTACTCAATCATTGGTCTGATGAGTGATGAGTAAAGGGAGACTATGACCTCCCTTGATCTAGATGAGAATCCTATCATGATAAGGTGGGCAATGTAGAAGGTCTTCCTGACTACTTTAGCTACATGGGTGTCGAATGACAGACTACTATCAACCTGGGTCCCCAGGTCCCTGATAACTTCTTCTGTGCTCAGTGGATTGCCACCTATTTGGTAGCTAGGGGTAACCTTGTTTTTTCCCGAAGGGTATGACTATGCATTTTTTGGCATTTAACTTTAGGCCGTGGCTCTGGCACCAGTTATCCGTTTCTGTGAGACCCTTCTGAAGGATATCTGTGTCAGATGTGTTTTCTACTATGGCCCAGTTTGCAGTCATCTGCAAACTTTGTCAGCTCATAACCCTCCTGTGTTTGCTTGTACTTGGAAAAGTAGATGCCAAACAAGAGTGGGCCCAGGACTGAGCCCTGTGGGACACCACTTGTGACAGGCTTTGAGTCTGACATGGCGCCAGCAACTCTGACCCTGTGGGTTCTGTCACTCAGCCAGTTTGCAACCCATCTTGTGATGTATGGGTTAACATTTAAGCTGATGAGTTTTCAATGATACCCAAGTGGGGTATTGTATCGAAGGCCTTAGCCAGATCGAGGTAGGCTGTATGGACTGCCTTTCCCTCATCAATGGCTTTGGTGACTGTTTGAAAAAGTCAACCAAGTTTAAAAGGCATGATCTGCCTTTGACAAAGCCAAACTGGGTTGGATCCAAAGTCTACAAATTCCTATGTCTTTATTTATGAGGTCCATTATGATCCTCTCCATGGCTTTGCAGATAAGGCTTGTCAAGCTAATGGGCGGTAATTTCCAGGGTCGGTGGAGGCACCGCCTTTGTGAAGTGGGACCACAGTTGCAGTGCGCCACTCCTGGGTGCGTATCCAGAGGTAAGACTTTGATTAAACAGCTGTCCTAGCTGTGGGTTTAATTCCTCATTGAGTTCGTGGAGCACACCGCCGGGGACACCATCAGGTCCCATGGATGCTGTGTTTTGCTTTGGAGAGCAGTTCTCACTTGCGCTGGAGATGTTTGGGGGCTGCAATCGTTTGGTATAGATATCTCTCCTTTTGGGGGAGGGAAGTTTGCACTGAACCTGTCAGCCAGTATGTTGGCAATGTCTGTAGGATCAGTAATCTTCACATCATTTTGAACTAGTTCTGAGCATATCTGGGAGTTTCCTCCTAGGTTTCTAACATAGCTAAAGAAGGCCTTATGATTGTCTTTTGAGTCTTTAGCTATTTTTCTCTCGAAATTTGCTTTGGATGATTTTATGAGAGCTCTTAGTTTTTACTTATAGTGATCAAGGGTGTCTTACCTTTTAAGGATTTTGCTCTATCTTGTAGTAGCTTCCTCCTTTTGTTGTAGAGTTTGTTTATGGCTGGGGTCCACCAGACTGGACGCTTGCCTTTGGTACAAAGAGTCTTTGTTTTGCTTGGGATTGCCTTATCCATGCAGTCCTGCAGGTGCTGGTAGAAGGCATTTGTAAGGGATTCAGCAGCTTGAGTACTGTTTTCCGCGGTTCGGGGCCTTAAAGGAGACCACACTAGTCTTTAGAAGTGTGAAGTCGGCTTTTGAGAAGTTCTTTACTGTGGTCTTTTTATTTCAGGTGGGGGTGGGATGAGGACCTCCAGCGAGATTAGTTTGTGATCTGATCTCACCAGTGAGGGTATACTTCCGGTGTTGAACATTGTGCTCCCATGTTCGTGATGATGAGATCAAGTATGTTATCTCCTCTTGTGGGGATGGTGACTAGTTGTTCCATGGCATTTGAGTTTATGAATTCCAGGAACTTTTGGGCTAGGGTGTTTGGGCTTGAGTAGTGTTCCCAGTCTATATTAGGGTAATTGAAGTCACCTAGTATGATGGTGTTTGGTGATACATTTATCCCCTCTAGTGTTTTCAGGAAGGCCATGTGAGGTTCCTGAGTTTGTGAGGGTGGCCTGTAACATGCTACAATTTGCAGAGCAGTCTTGCCTACGGTTAATTGCACCTGGATGGTCTCCGATGCATCATGCGTTGCCACCAGTCTTGAGGTGTGGGTGTCCTTGATGAATATGGATACCCCTCCTCCTTTCTTGGTATTGTCCGGATTTTGGGGCGAATGCATGATATGAGGTAAAACCTGATAGCGCTGGGGTGCTCTCAGGAGCCTTGAACCAGGTTTCTGTCACAGCACAGACATCGATGTTCTCCATACTGAGAAGGGCCTCGAGTGCGTGCATTTTGAGATTTAGACTTCTGGCATTGAGCAGCATTACCCTTAGTTTTTTTCCTTTTTGGTGTTCTAGGGTTGTAGGTTTAGCAGTTGAGCCTTGCCTAAAAAGGGCACTAAGAGGGTGGCAAGAGCCTTTGCCAATATCCGGAATCCCAGGGTGACAGGTGCAAGCCGTCCCTTACTTGAAGCAGCGTGGCTTGTCCAGCATGTCATCCCAGGCAGACAGATACTGGATCCCCTTTGAATGACACCAGTGATTAAGCCAATTGTTAAAGCTGATCATCTTATCTCTGTATTGTGGCATCATTCTTGGTGAAGGTAGGATACTGCTCAAGGTCAGGGTCATACCTGCCTGGGCTACATAATCAGAGAGCTCCTCAATGTCTCTTTTCATGTAGTCCAGGAGAGTGCGTCTCAGGTCGTTTACACCAGCGTGGACAATGACTGAGTCATATTTGTACCTGCTGTTGAGAGACCTGAGTGCTTGCGTTATGTGGCGGATTCTAGCGCCCGACAGACAGCTTACTGTGACCTTCTCTTTACTCAGTCTGGTGGCGGGGCGTCAGTGTGTCTGACTATGGAGTCACCAATGACTAGTGTGTCTGGCATTGTGTTTGGCCTTAAGGGCTGTGACTGTTTGACACTCTGACTGTGAGGTCTATGTGTTGCAGGTGTTGTGTTCTGAGGTGGTGGTTGTTTGGGTGTCTGCTTTGGTGGCCTCTGCTGTTTTGGTAGATTTTTGATCAGAGCCTCCGAGTATGTCTTTGTGTGTTTATGTGTATGATTTGAGGTTGTAATGGTACTATGTGAGGCTGGGTCTATAGTGTGTGTGGTAATTTCTCCTACTGCACATACTATTCACACACATTTCTCCTACTGCACATACTATTCACACACATTTCTCCTACTGCACATACTATTCACACTAATTTCTCCTACTGCACATACAATTCACACACATTTCTCCTACTGCACATACTATTCACACACATTTCTCCTACTGCACATACTATTCACACACATTTCATTGTCATTTTTCTTCTAGCTTAGGAGAGAGACTTTGGAGTGATTAAGTATCAGTTTTCTGTACTTTCTTGCTGTACTTAACTGTTTTCTGCCTAAACGTACATTTAAATCACATCACATTGTGATTTAGTTGTGTCTCCTCATCTGCTCCTTGCACTATTTCTATTATTCAAAAATTAGCCCTTTGACATATTTCTTCAGTTTCTATGTTCTTAAAGTCAGTTCATATAGTCTGAACCTAATCTCCAGTAGTCCACATTTGCATATCTCTTCTTGCTTCTTGATGTCATCAAGTTTCAGTTCCTGCACAAATAGTTTTCACTGAAACCACTCATTTTCCATTTTACTGTTTATGACCAGCACATATCTCATATCAAGCACAATGACATCAAGTTTTATTGTTATTCATTATATTGTTCTCTTGGTTTGCTACCCCCCCCCCCCCCCACACACACACACACACACATGCTTCCTTCTTGTCCACTCCACCATATAGTATAAGTAAATAATAAACTGAGTTATTTTAATTTCCTGTTGCAACATGATCCCTGTATCATTTTACATTCAAGCTTCTGGCTAACTGCACATACTGCCTTTCTTCTTTGGCCTCCTTGTTTACTACTGCCTTTATGAATGTTTCCCTTTCCAGCCTCTCCACTTTTCATTCCATCTGGATTAAATGATATTAATAAATCTTTAGTGCCACTCTACATAGTCACTTTTCTTATATTAGTTGAATTTTCATCCTCTTTAAATACTCATTGCTTTTCTCCTACTGCACATACTATTCACACACATTTCTCCTACTGCACATACTATTCACAAACATTTCTCCTACTGCACATACTATTCATAGGTTCATAGGTTCATAGGTTCATACTAGGCTATCTGCCCGAGGGCATTTACAAGCCTAGCCCATCGCTTTGTGGCTTCGCCACCCCTTTAGTATGGGGAACTATACCCATTATTTTGCTGTGCCTCTGTCGAGCAGTGACACTGAGGTAATCCCTGGGGTATATCTGCGATCTCCCATCCATTGGTCAAGATTTCTCTTGAACAAGGCCAGCGAGGTGCTCTGCCTCACATGTACCGGGATTTTGTTCCACAGCATAGGGAGTCTTTGGGTGATGAATCTATCCTCCAGCACGTCCTATTAATAGCCGTGTCGAGGTTTAAGTCTCCCGCCCTTGTGGCTCTGATGGATCTAGATTTTGAGGTGAAGCATATTCATCAAATCTGGGTTTGACATGGCCCTGTATGTTAGGCAAAGGTCACCTCTGAGCAGCGTGGCGACTGAATAGAGCTGGAGTTCTTTCAGTCGGCAGCATAGGACAGATTTTTGAGACCCTTTATCCTTTTGGTGAGGAACTTTTGTGGCCTCTCCAGCTGCTGCAAGTGTCGGGTCAGATACATTCCGAATGGGGCATTGTACTCAATCATTGGTCTGATGAGTGATGAGTAAAGGGAGACTATGACCTCCCTTGATCTAGATGAGAATCCCTTCATGATAAGGTGGGCAATGTAGAAGGTCTTCCTGACTACTTTAGCTACATGGGTGTCGAATGACAGACTACTATCAACCTGGGTCCCCAGGTCCCTGATAACTTCTTCTGTGCTCAGTGGATTGCCACCTATTTGGTAGCTAGGTAACCTTGTTTTCCCGAAGGGTATGACTATGCATTTTTGGCATTTAACTTTAGGCCGTGGCTCTGGCACCAGTTATCCGTTTCTGTGAGACCCTTCTGAAGGATATCTGTGTCAGATGTGTTTTCTACTATGGCGCCCAGTTTGCAGTCATCTGCAAACTTTGTCAGCTCATAACCCTCCTGTGTTTGCTTGTACTTCGAAAAGTAGATGCTAAACAAGAGTGGGCCCAGGACTGAGCCCTGTGGGACACCACTTGTGACAGGCTTTGAGTCTGACATGGCGCCAGCAACTCTGACCCTGTGGGTTCTGTCACTCAGCCAGTTTGCAACCCATCTTGTGATGTATGGGTTAACATTTAAGCTGATGAGTTTTTCAATGATACCCAAGTGGGGTATTGTATCGAAGGCCTTAGCCAGATCGAGGTAGGCTGTATGGACTGCCTTTCCTCATCAATGGCTTTGGTGACTGTTTCAAAAAGTCAACCAAGTTTAAAAGGCATGATCTGCCTTTGACAAAGCCAAACTGGGTTGGATCCAAAGTCTGCAAATTCCCTATGTCTTTATTTATGAGGTCCATTATGATCCTCTCCATGGCTTTGCAGATAAGGCTTGTCAAGCTAATGGGCGGTAATTTCCAGGGTCGGTGGAGGCACCGCCTTTGTGAAGTGGGACCACAGTTGCAGTGCGCCACTCCTGGAGTGCGTATCCAGAGGTAAGACTTTGATTAAACAGCTGTCCTAGCTGTGGGTTTAATTCCTCATTGAGTTCGTGGAGCACACAGCCGGGACACCATCAGGTCCCATGGATGCTGTGTTTTTGCTTTGGAGAGAGCAGTTCTCACTTGGGCGCTGGAGATGTTTGGGGGCTGCAATCGCTTGGTATAGATATCTCTCCTTTTGGGGGAGGGAGAAGTTTGCACTGAACCTGTCAGCCAGTATGTTGGCAATGTCTGTAGGATCAGTAATCTTCACATCATTTTGAACTAGTTCTGAGCATATCTGGGAGTTTCCTCCTAGGTTTCTAACATAGCTAAAGAAGGCCTTATGATTGTCTTTTGAGTCTTTAGCTATTTTTCTCTCAAATTTGCTTTGGATGATTTTATGAGAGCTCTTAGTTTTTACTTATAGTGATCAAGGGTGTCTTACCTTTTAAGGATTTTGCTCTATCTTGTAGTAGCTTCCTCCTTTTGTTGTAGAGTTTGTTTATGGCTGGGGTCCACCAGACTGGACTTGCCTTTGGTACAAAGAGTCTTTGTTTTGCTTGGGATTGCCTTATCCATGCAGTCCTGCAGGTGCTGGTAGAAGGCATTTGTAAGTGATTCAGCAGCTTGAGTACTGTTTTCCGCCGGTTCGGGGGCCTTAAAGGAGACCACACTAGTCTTTAGAAGTGTGAAGTCGGCTTTTGAGAAGTTCTTTACTGTGGTCTTTTTTATTTCAGGTGGGGGTGGGATGAGGACCTCCAGCGAGATTAGTTTGTGATCTGATCTCACCAGTGAGGGGTATACTTCCGGTGTTGAACATTGTGCTCCCATGTTCGTGATGATGAGATCAAGTATGTTATCTCCTCTTGTGGGGATGGTGACTAGTTGTTCCATGGCATTTGAGTTTATGAATTCCAGGAACTTTTGGGCTAGGGTGTTTGGGCTTGAGTAGTGTTCCCAGTCTATATTAGGGTAATTGAAGTCACCTAGTATGATGGTGTTTGGTGATACATTTATCCCTCTAGTGTTTTCAGGAAGGCCATGTGAGGTTCCTGAGTTTGTGAGGGTGGCCTGTAACATGCTACAATTTGCAGAGCAGTCTTGCCTACGGTTAATTGCACCTGGATGGTCTCCGATGCATCATGCGTTGCCACCAGTCTTGAGGTGTGGGTGTCCTTGATGAATATGGATACCCCTCCTTTCTTGGTATTGTCCGGATTTTGGGGCGGAATGCATGATATGAGGTAAAACCTGATAGCGCTGGGGTGCTCTCAGGAGCCTTGAACCAGGTTTCTGTCACAGCACAGACATCGATGTTCTCCATACTGAGAAGGGCCTCGAGTGTGCATTTTGAGATTTAGACTTCTGGCATTGAGCAGCATTACCCTTAGTTTTTTCCTTTTGTGTTCTAGGGTGGTAGGTTTAGAATTTGAGCCTTGCCTAAAAAGGGCACTATGGGGGTGGCAAGAGCGTTTGCCAATATCCGGACTCCCAGGGGTGACAGGTGCAAGCCGTCCCTTGGCAGCGTGCCTTGTCCAGCATGTCATCCCAGGCAGACAGATACTGGATCCCCTTTGAATGACACCAGTGATTAAGCCAATTGTTAAAGCTGATCATCTTATCTCTGTATTGTGGCATCATTCTTGGTGAAGGTAGGATACTGCTCAAGGTCAGGGTCATACCTGCCTGGGCTACATAATCAGAGAGCTCCTCAATGTCTCTTTTCATGTAGTCCAAGGTGGTGCGCCTCAGGTCATTTAAACCAGCGTGGGACAATGACTGAGTCATATTTGTACCTGCTGTTGAGAGACCTGAGTGCTTGCGTTATGTGGCGGATTCTAGCGCCCGACAGACAGCTTACTGTGACCTTCTCTTTACTCAGTCTGGTGAGCGGGACGACAGTGTGTCTGACTATGGAGTCACCAATGACTAGTGTGTCTGGCATTGTGTTTGGCCTTAAGGGCTGTGACTGTTTGACACTCTGACTGTGAGGTCTATGTGTTGCAGGTGTTGTGTTCTGAGGTGGTGGTTGTTTGGGTGTCTGCTTTGGTGGCCTCTGCTGTTTTGGTAGATTTTTGATCAGAGCCTCCGAGTATGTCTTTGTGTGTTTATGTGTATGATTTGAGGTTGTAATGGTACTATGTGAGGCTGGGTCTATAGTGTGTGTGGTAATTTCTCCTACTGCACATACTATTCACACACATTTCTCCTACTGCACATACTATTCACACACATTTCTCCTACTGCACATACTATTCACACTAATTTCTCCTACTGCACATACAATTCACACACATTTCTCCTACTGCACATACTATTCACACACATTTCTCCTACTGCACATACTATTCACACACATTTCATTGTCATTTTTCTTCTAGCTTAGGAGAGAGACTTTGGAGTGATTAAGTATCAGTTTTCTGTACTTTCTTGCTGTACTTAACTGTTTTCTGCCTAAACGTACATTTAAATCACATCACATTGTGATTTAAAAGCTTGTTTTTTTTCACATATTGTGCTTATTTGACTGCCTGCACTTTTAAAAAGTTGCTTTTTGTTTAAATAATTTGTTTAACTGTTGTAGGCTACACATTAAAGTGCAATAGCCTTTTCTGATCGTTTGGAGTCATTTAAAGCTGTTTTAAGTGTATTTTTACTGTTTTTGCCTTATCTTTTAAAAATAAAAAACAACCCCCCCCCCAAAAAAAATTCCTTGTTTCCCACCTTTCCAAGCTAGTATAGTCCAGTTTTCAGGCTAGTGCTGAATTCAGGGCTGTGATACTTGTTTCTGAGTTGCCCATACCTTACTTGGATAGAAGGAAGTTTCTCTGTTCACCTGTGAGAGAGGGAAGCTTTGAGCAACCTATCTGTCCCTGGAGGAGTGGTTCCAGCCCAGAAGTTAGCAGTTTATTGGCTATTTTGGGCTAATTTCCATCTCTTTCATTTTCCTACTATAAAAACTGCATTTGCACGGTTTTGCATACCAGGCAGTGCCGGTTAGCTATGGTTAAATTATTCCCAGCTCCACTAAATCTCCTCTTCGTTTTTTTCCCCTTGAAACTAGTCTAACTCAACCTAAGCACTTAAAAAGCATCTTACAGCCCAGCACTTGCTCAGACCTAATAGCAAGCACTAATATACCCTGACACTGATTGCCCAGCAGGGCAAGGCTCTTTATTCACCCCTCAACAACCAAGCGACTAAGCAGCTCACCCTACTGTTCATGCATGACCAAAGGGCAACATCAGGTGCACTCTCCAGTCCAGCTGGTGAATCTGGGTATCCTGAGGCAATAGTGCCACATGTACACAGGCACCCCTCTCCTCCTACCACAAAACACTAACATATGCGAGAGATGCAATTATACAGCCAAACTGGAAGCTAAGCTGTCTCCACCCAACACTGGAACAGACAGTCAAGAGGAGAAGTTAACACTTGAACCACAACTCCAGCTGCACACATACCTACTAAAACAGCACTGGCAAAAAATACACATAAATACACAAAATCATACTCAGAGGCTCTAAATAAAAACCTGCAAAAGCATCAGACACCTCCAAAGCAGACACCCAAACAACCTGTACTTCCCATCACAAACTAGACAACACATAAAACACAAAATCAGTGTGCCGCACAATCACAGCCCTTAAGGCGAAATAACATACCTAACACACTAGTAACAGGTGACTCTATAGTCAGGCACAGTGACATCCCACTCACTATGCTGGACAAGCAGAAGGTTACTGTTAGCTGCCTGTCGGCAGCCAGAATCCGCCCCATAACACAAGCACTCAGGTCATTCCAAAACAAGTACAAATATGACTCTGTCATTGTTCATGTTGGCATGAATGACTTGAGACGTACCTCCCTGGACTACTTGAAAAGAGACATGGAAGAGCTCTCTGATCATGTAGCCCAGGCTGGTATGACCCTGACCCTGAGTAGCATCCTGCCCTCACCAAGAATGATACCTCAGTATAAAGAAAAAATGATCAATTTCAACAACTGGCTAAGCTTCTGGTGTCATTCAAAGGGGATCCAGTGCCTGTCAACCTGGGATGACATGCTCGACAAGCCGCATTGCTACACAAGAGACGGCTTGCCCCTGTCACCCCTAGGCTTTCGAATCAAGGCTCTTGCTGCCCCCATAGTGCCTTTTTTAGCCAAGGCTCAAAAGTCAAACCCACCTACATAAACAGCACAATTAACAAAAAACTGAGGGTTATGCTACTCAAGGCCAGGAGTTTAAATCTCAAAATGCACGCGCTCGAAGCACTCCTCGGTATGGAGAATGTCGATATCTGTGCAGTAACTGAAACCTGGTTCAAGCCTCCAGAGAGCACTCCAGCACTACCGGGCTACAACTCATACCACATGTTTCGGCCACAGAACACGGACTGAAACACAAAAGGAGGGGTGTATCCATATTCATCAAGGATACCTACACCTCCAGGTTAGTGGCGCAGCATGATACCTCTGAGATCATCCATGTGCAACTAACATTGGGCAAATCTACAATGAAAATTTTGGCCTGTTACAGATCACCCTCCATGGCCCAGAGCCACCACTCCACCTTTCTGGAGACACTGGAAAACAGGAAGGTCCTACCAAACACCCTGATATTGGGCGATTTCAATTACCCTACCATTCACTGGGAAAACTACTCAAGTACAAATTTCCAGGCCCAGTGCTTCATGGAATTCATCAATTCAAATGCCCTGGATCAGCTGGTAAACTCCCCTACCAGAGGTGAAAACATATTGGACCTGGTCATCACCAACATGGGCGACAGGTGTTCCACACCGGAGGTCAACCCGTCACTGGTTAGATCAGACCATAAACTAATCAATCTGGATGTCCACACCCCCCCCCCCCCAACTAAGGAAACCACAGTAAAAAACTTTTCTAAAGCAAACTTCACCTTACTTAAGACAGAGGTGGTAAGTTTCACAGCCCCCACGCTAAAGGATAATGCTGCCCAAGATGCAGAAACCTTTACAAATGCACTCTATGAACACCTACAAGGATGCATGGATCGTGCCATCCCTAGCAAAACCAAGACTCACTACTCTAAGAGAAGGAAACCAGTTTGGTGGACTCCTGCAATAAACAGGCTATACAATAGAAGGAGGAAACTAGTTCAGAAAAAAAGCAAATCCCAAGAAGGAAAGACATCCCTGATCAGTATCAGTAAGAAACTGAGGTCCCTCATGAAATCATCCAAGGCTAACTTCGAAAAAAAAAATAGCCAAGGATTCAAAAGATAACCACAAAACCTTCTTTAGCTATGTTAAGAATCTAAGTGGCAACTCACAGATATGCACTGAATTAGTGCAAAATAGCACAAAATATACTGAACCTACTGATATTGCCAACATCCTGGCAGATAGATTCAGTGCAAACTTCACCCCCCTCTCACCTTCAAAAGGGCCCACAACAATACCAGAAAAGTGTAGTGTCCTAAAAATCACAGATGCACAGGTGAAAACAGCCCTTTCAAAAGCCAAAAACACAGCATCAATGGGACCAGATGGTGTCCCAGGCTGTGTCTTGCACGAACTACAGAACGAACTTACCCCCCACCTAAACATGCTGTTCAACCTCAGCCTCTCCACAGGCTACGTGCCCAAAGAATGGCGCACAGCAATGGTTATTCCTCTCCACAAAGGAGGGGCCCCAACTGACCCTGGTAACTATCGCAACATAAGCCTGACTAGCCTGGTCTGCAAGGCTATGGAGCACATCATCATGGAACTCATTAACAAAGACATTGGGAACCTCCAAACACTTGACCTGACCCAGTTTGGCTTTGTTAAGGGCAGATCATGCCTACTAAACCTGGTTGACTTCTTCGAGACAGTCACCAAAGCCATAGATGAGGGAAAGGTGGTTCACACAGCCTACCTTGACCTCGCCAAAACACCGGCATATTCCACTCGGGTATTACAGAAAAACACACCAGCCTGAACATAAACCCCTACATCATGAGATGGGTTGCCAACTGGTTTACAGACAGAACTCACACAGTAAGAATAGCAGGCTCCAGGTCCGACTCTAAACCAGTCACAAGTGGTGTCCTGCAAGGATCGGTCCTGGGACCCCTACTGTTCGGCATATACATCTCAGAAGTACAGGCAAACACAGGATGACTATGGCTAACCAAGTTTGCCGATGGCTGCAAACTGGGAGCCATAACTGACTCTCCAACTGGCACGGACATCCTCCAAAAGGGCCTTAGTGAGACAGACATCTGGTGTCAAAGTCATGGCCTCAAGCTAAATGCCAAAAAATGCATAGTCATCCTGTTTGGGAAAAACAAAACACCCACAAATTATTACATAGACGGCAGCCCCCTTAATACAGAAGAGGTAATAAGAGATCTGGGGACCCAGGTAGATAGTAATCTCTCCGTTGACAATCATGTTGCCAAAGTAGTTAGGAAATCCTTCTATGTGGCCCATCTAATTACTAAAGGGTTTGCATCTAGAAATAAAGAGGTTATAGTGCCCCTCTACTCTTCACTCATTAGACCCATCATAGAGTATGATGCCCCATTTGGGATGTACCTCACAAGACACTTCCAACAGCTGGAAAGACCACAAAAGTACCTCACCAGCAGGATTACTGGTCTCAAACATATGCCCTATGCAGCCCAACTGAAAAAACTCCGGCTGTACTCAGTGGCACATCGCTTACTCAGAGGTGATCCCTGCCTGACTTACAAAGCCATGTCCAACTGAGAATTGATGGACATGCTCCACCTAAAGAAATCCAAGTCACTATGAGACATGCACTCTAGTGAGCTAAACCTCACCACAACAATAAATAGAACATGCTGGAGGGATAGATTCCTGTCACAGAGATTCCCCATGCTTTGGAACAAAATTTCAAATTACATCAGGCAGAGCCCCTCACTAACACTCTCCAAGAGAAACCTTGATGAGTTGATGGGTAACAGAAAATACACACCTGAGATAACTTCATTGGCTCTGCTTGCCAGACGATCAGTTAATTAATCAATGGGGTGGCGAAAGCTGACACACTCTGGCTAGGCTTATAAATGCCCTCGGGCAGGTAGCCTAATACCTACCTATGAACCTATGAATCTATTCCTCCTTCAGTTGCACACATCAGTGCTTTCATTCTCCCTTTAGACTCATTCTCACATTCTAATAATACCCACATTCTACTATGGTTGTTTATATGTCTAAACTCACACTTAGAGACACTATTTCCTCACCATGCCACTCAACTTCTCAGCAAAATTTTCACTCAGGTATGAGATGCTTTCTTAAGTGACGATCATCTTATTCATCATTTTTGCCGTGTCCCTACCTTATCCAGGATTATTCATTGCCTTGTAAACACTGAGTACCAGGAAAAGATCCAGCTCCTCCAGCACCCCTGAATTAAGTTAAGTAAGTAATCAAAAAAAGACTGAATGAAATTTCCACTTTCTTAGCAGTATTAACAGTAGCGAATATTTCTATGTGACGATGAATATAGATAGAGTGGGATACAATGCTTTCAAAGAGAGCAGGGTTCTTAGAATAATTCACAACACTGCAATGATAACCAGTGCTGCTTAGGTATGTAGCAGGACTGGCAAACAATCAACATTCCAAAGAAATGCTGCATAGTAAATTAGAGTGGCTGCATTATTATCAGCAGTCATGTTGTTAAACAGTGGAAATATGACCAAGCTATAACCAGTCAAGTTACAAATGTAACCAGAAGAGTAAGATGACATGCCCAAGGTTATGTACATTTACATCTACTATGTGTTCCTTGGGTACTGTGGGTAGGCCACATTTGGGCAACATTTAGCCAGCATAGCAATGTGCCATCTCAGTTTATTATATAAATTGGGAGGAAAGGGGGGAATAGTAAAAGCAAAAAAGGGGTGGGAAAGGTAAAAACACTCTCAAAGGCAATCTTAGGGAAATAATAAAAACCAAAGCAGAGGCAGCAAACCAAGAACCGATGATGGAATCAGCATATACACAGTCTCTTCGTTACCTCATCAAATGGCCAACAACCAGGTTTTCATAAAACTTGAAACACTTTTATTAAACAGGTTAGCGCTTTCACCGAAATGGCTTCTTCAGACCTTCATACTTAATTAATTAATAAACTGCTTATATACAGCAAATGAGCGGGGAAAATCATTCACTCTTAAAGTAACATTGCATATAAACTAGAGCTTTAAAAACAACAATATGCCATTCTAGTGAAATTATGATTTAAGAACATCATTATAAAAAACAACAATAAAATCCAATAAATAATATAGTGGAACTAACGTATATACATGTAAAGCTGGAATACATACTATATAATACCAATGATCAACTTGAACTCATCAATCACATTCTCATTTATGTAATCTCCTTGACTTCAAAAATGGTTTAACTGGAACCATACTATTAAGACCAGGTGTTTTAACTGTAGATACTGCACTCAAAGATTTTGTTGGGGAAACACCTAAGTTTATATATAAAAATAAAAAGAATTTAAAAAGACTATTGTGCTACCCGAAAGAACAAGTAGGTAATGATATTACCATACTAAATGGAACATCGAAGTGCAATAAATGTAACTTTTGTAGTTTCATTAATACAGATAATGTGTTTATACACCTGACGTCACTGAAAGAATATGAATTTAGAGTGAGTGGGACTTGTTTAACATCCAATGTGGTCTACTTAGCTTCCTGTGTGGAATGTCAAGCATTTTATATTGGCAAAACCAACAGGATGCTGAGGGACAGAATACGTGAGCATGCTTATAACATCAGGGTTAAATTAAAGACTAATGCTCGGGCAAGGCACGTTATGGCCAGAGGGGATACACATATGTTTAAGTTTTTAATTGTAGAACAGATTATACCAGGACCTAGGGGGGGTGACATCAGGACCTATACTGAAGCAAGGGAAGCGAATTGGATTATTAAGCTTAGGTCTGATGTCCCACCTGGTCTTAATAGTATGGTTCCAGTTAAACCATTTTTGAAGTCAAGGAGATTACATAAATGAGAATGTGATTGATGAGTTCAAGTTGATCATTGGTATTATATAGTATGTATTCCAGCTTTACATATATATACGTTAGTTCCACTATATTATTTATTGGATTTTATTGTTGTTTTTTATAATGATGTTCTTAAGTCATTGATAGGGTTTCACTAGAATGGCATATTGTTGTTTTTAAAGCTCTAGTTTATATGCAATGTTACTTTAAGAGTGAATGATTTTTCCCGCTCATTTGCTGTATATAAGCAGTTTATTAATTAATTAAGTATGAAGGTCTGAAGAAGCCATTTCGGTGAAAGCGCTAACCTGTTTAATAAAAGTGTTTCAAGTTTTATGAAATCCTGGTTGTTGGCCATTTGATGAGGTAACGAAGAGACTGTGTATATGCTGATTCCATCATCGGTTCTTGGTTTGCTGCCTCTGCTTTGGTTTTTATTATTACTTGTTTGGGCTGTCTACAGAGAGGCATTTGCTCCGTCGAGGCACTTATTGGATTTAGGGAAAAGAATGCTGTGAAGAAGAAAGGGCAGTTTTTTTTGGGGAGAAACAATTGTCAATTTTATATTTTATTAGAAGAAGGGTAGATGGGGAAGGTAAACAGGAACCTGTGAAGAGAAAGGAGTAGGGAAGGCAGCAGTGGCATACAAATAAACATAAAATGCCGACATAGCTAGACAGGAGCAGTATGGACACAAAGGTTGGGGAGCAACAAAGGAGCAATGCAGACAGAGAGGAGTTGCAAATGGTGATGGAGAGATCTCAACTACAAGCAAGGTACAGGGAGTGAGAACACAGGATGGAGGAATAGGGCAGGGCACAGTGATCCTGTATGCCCAGCTAGACAACAGCCTAGCCATATGTCAGTTACCTCCATGGCTGATGTCATAAGCAGGATATGCCTTCCTCCTCTGGTGTCTCACTGGTCAGAGCTGGCCAGTCATATGCCTCTCTCAGCCACTTCAGGAGTGCTCCATGGTCTCTATATAGGAGTGTAATTGACAATGCATCTCAGATGTGACCAGCCACAGGATGTGAAATAAGGTGATCAAGGAGGACCTCATAGGGCCACAGTCAGAAGTCAGGCAGAAGATGAGCCTTTGCTTACTGAGAGGTAACCACAGAGGTTACCAGTAATCCTTTTGGAACTCCTTTAGCAGAGTGACCTTTATCCCCTAATCCTTTTGGATCTCTTTTAGCAGGTGATCTTCATCTCTCTACTGACAGGCAGACAGGTAACCATTGGTAACACAGCATGCAGTGTGCCAGTTACAAAACACCAAGGAGTCTGCTGCCACTGACAACCTGCAACACAGCTATATACACAGAAGGATGTGAAAGAAAAAACAGATAGCTGAAACACACTTGTACACATGTATGCTACAAATAAACATGTAATTGCACAGTATAGTCATGGACTTAGCATGTGCAGGCCACCAAAGGGGCAGTTTCTCAACCTTCCTGAGACAGATGTCTCAGTTAAACTCTATCTCCTTGGATGCTGTAAAAGAAAGTATGGAGAGTTCAGTATGGCTCCCATTTAAAATGTTGAGGTTAGTAGAAGTGCATTTTACCAACTGTGTGTCTGCCCCTTGCATTCTGACAACTATTTGTTTTTCCTACCATATTTGTCCTCTAAACATTTGGATCCAAAACTCCACTTTCCTCAGCCAGCAGGATTACTGGTCTCAAACATATGCCCTATGCAGCCCAACTGAAAAAACTCCGGCTGTACTCAGTGGCACATCGCTTACTCAGAGGTGATCCCTGCCTGACTTACAAAGCCATGTCCAACTGAGAATTGATGGACATGCTCCAACTAAAGAAATCCAAGTCACTATGAGCCACGCACTCTAGTGAGCTAAACCTCACCACAACAATAAATAGAACATGCTGGAGGGATAGATTCCTGTCACAGAGATTCCCCATGCTTTGGAACAAAATTCCAAATTACAGCAGGCAGAGCCCCTCACTAACACTCTCCAAGAGAAACCTTGATGAGTTGATGGGTAACAGAAAATACACGCCTGGGATCACTTCATTGGCTCTGCTTGCCAGAGGATCAGTTAATTAATCAATGGGGTGGCGAAAGCTGACACACTCTGGCTAGGCTTATAAATGCCCTCGGGCAGGTAGCCTAATACCTACCTATGAACCTATGAACCTATTCCTCCTTCAGTTGCACACATCAGTGCTTTCATTCTCCCTTTAGACTCATTCTCACATTCTAATAATTCTACTATGGTTGTTTATATGTCTAATCTCACACTTAGAGACACTATTTCCTCACCATGCCACTCAACTTCTCAGCAAAATTTTCACTCAGGTATGAGATGCTTTCTTAAGTGACGTTCATCTTATTCATCATTTTTGCCGTGTCCCTACCTTATCCAGGATTATTCATTGCCTTGTAAACACTGAGTACCAGGAAAAGATCCAACTCCTCCAACACCCCTGAATTAAGTTAAGTATGTAATCAAAAAAAGACTGAATGAAATTTCCACTTTCTAAGCAGTATTAACAGTAGCGAATATTTCTATGTGACGATGAATATAGATAGAGTGGGATACAGTGCTTTCAAAGAGAGCAGGGTTCTTAGAATAATTCACAACACTGCAATGATAACCAATGCTGCTTAGGTATGTAGCAGGACTGGCAAACAATCAACATTCCAAAGAAATGCTGCATAGTAAATTAGAGTGGCTGCATTATTATCAGCAGTCATGTTGTTAAACAGTGGAAATATGACCAAGCTATAACCAGTCAAGTTACAAATGTAACCAGAAGAGTAAGATGACATGCCCAAGGTTATGTACATTCACATCTACTATGTGCTTCCTTGGGTACTGTGGGTAGGCCACATTTGGGCAACATTTAGCCAGCATAGCAATGTGCCATCTCAGTTTATTATATAAATTGGGAGGAAAGGGGGGAATAGTAAAAGCAAAAAAGGGGTGGGAAAGGTAAAAACACTCTCAAAGGCAATCTTAGGGAAAAGAAGGCTGTGAAGAAGAAAGGGCAGTTTTTTTTGTGGGGAGAAACAATTGTCAATTTTATATTTTATTAGAAGAAGGGTAGATGGGGAAGGTAAACAGGAACCTGTGAAGAGAAAGAAGGAGTAGGGAAGACAGCAGTGGCATACAAATAAACATAAAATGTCGACATAGCTAGACAGGAGCAGTATGGACACAAAGGTTGGGGAGCAACAAAGGAGCAATGCAGACAGAGAGGAGTTGCAAATGGTGATGGAGAGATCTCAACTACAAGCAAGGTACAGGGAGTGAGAACACAGGATGGAGGAATAGGGCAGGGCACAGTGATCCTGTATGCCCAGCTAGACAACAGCCTAGCCATATGTCAGTTACCTCCATGGCTGATGTCATAAGCAGGATATGCCTTCCTCCTCTGGTGTCTCACTGGTCAGAGCTGGCCAGTCATATGCCTCTCTCTCTCAGCCACTTCAGGAGTGCTCCATGGTCTCTATATAGGAGTGTAATTGACAATGCATCTCAGATGTGACCAGCCACAGGATGTGAAATAAGGTGATCAAGGAGGACCTCATAGGGCCACAGTCAGAAGTCAGGCAGAAGATGAGCCTTTGCTTACTGAGAGGTAACCACAGAGGTTACCAGTAATCCTTTTGGAACTCCTTTAGCAGAGTGACCTTTATCCCCTAATCCTTTTGGATCTCTTTTAGCAGGTGATCTTCATCTCTCTACTGACAGGCAGACAGGTGACCATTGGTAACACAGCATGCAGTGTGCCAGTTACAAAACACTAAGGAGTCTGCTGCCACTGACAACCTGCAACACAGCTATATACACAGAAGGATGTGAAAGAAAAAACAGATAGCTGAAACACACTTGTACACATGTATGCTACAAATAAACATGTAATTGCACAGTATAGTCATGGACTTAGCATGTGCAGGCCACCAAAGGGGCAGTTTCTCAACCTTCCTGAGACAGATGTCTCAGTTAAACTCTATCTCCTTAGATGCTGTAAAAGAAAGTATGGAGAGTTCAGTATGGCTCCCATTTAAAATGTTGAGGTTAGTAATAGTGACCACTGAAATGATGATAAAAAAATAAAATGAAAATGCAGAAAACAGAGAACATCAGACATCACTTTCCCCCCTTGATGGTGTGTTTGTTGTAGGACAAGCCCTCCTGCATCCCTGATGTGATAGGCAAGCCCCCCCTCCCCCACACACACACACACTATCTTCAGATTTATATATTTCATTTCTGAAATTGTCATAGTTCAGAGAAAAGAAGAGTATTCTGGATAACAACAATCTCAGACTTATTATATGTGACTCTGCGTTTTAAGTCATTCAGTCTCACTCACACTAATAATTCTCTGAATTTGAAATGGTTAGTATTCAGCATAATGTGACTTTATCAAAAGAAGGCACACTTTAGCTAATCTCTGACTCCTACTTGCACAGTAGGTTAGGGTGGCACATCCACAGGTTACTGTAGTGATGCCTGCACTGCTCACCAGAGCAGGTGATGCTCGTGGCACCACTCAATTCCTGGCAATCTGGTGCTAGGCATCCACATCATATTATGAGCCATCATAATGCTTATTAGGTGCTTATGACAGTCCTTGTCCAGCAGATGTACAAATATCTTCCTTTCCTTACTGCATCAGGCTGACCTCAGTACTTGAAGAGGCCATATCCACTCCACTGACCTTCACGAAAAGCCAAAAAAAGCTTTTTGTGCATAGCCACACCTTCTAGACACCATTTGGCATGCATCATCACACACCAAAGTGCTCTGTTTAAAGTTCATTATCATAGACTCATAGCACTTCAGTTTTTACAGGCTTTGTGCACAAACATAGGGTGTAAATGTCCTCTTAACCCATGCATCAGTGACTGGGACCTTTAGTGCAATATGTTAGGACAGTGAGTCAGAGATGTTCATACTTCATTATTATAATTATATCATAATTAATTCATTTTCGTAATCATTATCATAATTGCCATACTTTGAGGCCCATTTTAGCATGTTTATAGGCATCAGACTTAGTTTTAAACTCTGTATTTCCAAAGTATAGCCAAACAATCCACTTATGCTGTACGGAAGAGGTCAACAATTGGCCTGTCTACAGCTATTAGGATTTAGCTTTACTGGCCTGAATGCACCATTAAAGACTTAAAAAGTAAAGAGTAAAAAGGCATGTGTATTTTTAAGCCATGCAGTTGAAACACTGGTTTGTCCTTACGATGTAACTTGCATATATCCCATGGGTCTCCTCTACAGTATTGCACAAGGCTGAGTATTTGTTGCAGTTTTTACTGAATGATTTGGCTATATGACATTTTTACTCTTTAGTCGGGATGCTATTTGGGATGTTTTGATTAAATTTAGTGGTAACAGGCTTGGTTTTAAGCTGTGTGTTTCCAAAATATACCCAGACAATAAGCTTATGCTGTATTAAATTCAAAAAGATGGTGGATACATGACATGTTTATAACTAGTAGAGTATGGCTTTATTGGCCTGAATGTACCCATAAAGACTTACAAATTGAAGAGTAAAAACTGATAGGCATTCAGTTAAAGCAATTACATGTCCTTAATGGGTCATTGAAATATATCCCATAGGCCTCCACTACAGGAATTTATGATTCATTCACAGTGAAGAGCTTAGCTTGGCTGGCTTTTTTTTTTGCAGGTTTTACTGAATGTTTTGTCTGTGCGACCTTTTTACCCATAGAGAGAGACAATGTGTGAGAGAGAGATGCATGCATGTGTGTGTGTGTGTGTGTGTGTGTGTGTGTGTGTGTGTGTGTGTGTGTGTGTGTGTGTGTGTGTGTGTGTGTGTGTGCATACAACACACACACACACACACACATATATATATATATATATATATATATATATATATATATATATATATATATGCACATACATACAAGGGATCCAGCCCTTTTGTCTGCTCTGAATATCAATCATTTGTAATGGTGACATACTAAGTGGGAGGTCCTGATACAGCTAGGATTGGGAATTTGCCCTTTTTTCATTGTTGTGCGATCTCTGATTTTCTGTGTGTGTGTGTATATATATATATATATATATATATATATATATATATATATATATATGTATATACATATATATATATATATATATATATATATATATATATATATATATATATACACACACATACATATATATATATATATATATATATATATATATATATATATATATAAATATGTATAGTGAGAGAGGGAGACTTTATGAAAGATTGACACACCCCCAGATTCACTATACTTCCGTGCAGGTCTAGCTTAGTCCTGCACGGAAGCGGCCGTTTAGGAGCAGGATGGCAGCGCGCCAGGCTTATAATGAAGCTGCACTGCCTGACCTCCTAAATGGACGCCGAGTGTGTACGAGTGCAGGGGGCGTGTCTGACAGCAGAGCTCTCAGAATATACATGCCCCTGCAAGAAAGAACAGCAAGTTAACAATAAGGATGAGCGAGACCGCCTATAGATGTTCGCATACCCCCAACATCCCCCTAAATTTATAAGAGCAATAGTTAATATATAAAATATAAACAAGCTTTTTTTTTTAATCAAACAGATAAAATTTAACCATAGGTGCACGGGTTTGCCCATTGCTTACTTACGTTTATGACAGCTTAAATAGCACAAGAGGATAAAAATCAAGATATATGCAAATGAAGCAGTACTGCAATAGTGTAGTGGGCAGAAAATACACCTTACGAGTAGTCATTCCTGGTTTAAGTCTCACTGCAATACATTCCATTTTCCATGTCAAATCACTTTATGAACAATATTTTTTGTTGCATAACCTACTAAATAACATATTTGTGAACTGGAGTACAGCATTAAATGCAGATATGAGGTGTCATTGTCATAATGTTGTAAAATCCACAGATAATCACAGGTGCCCCATACAGTATATGTACACATGAATTAGGGATACAAATCGAAGGTAGAATGTGTAATGAATGATAAATCCATAGAGTTTCCAAATCCACCACCTTCCCAAGAACTGTTTTACAAAACTGTCTAAATTAGTGTGGGGGTAAGCGGGAGTAAGCACTAATAAGCAAGAGTAAGCATATTTAAGCAGTAGTAAGCAGGTTTAAGCCTGTTTGCATGGGGGTAAGCAATGCACACACAGGTTAAGCAATATTGAAGTTAACTCTCTGTAAGCATATTTAACTGGAGGTTAGCATTGCTTACCATCGCGCAAACCCACACAAACATGCTTACAATTGCTTAAAAGTGCCTTAAAGGACAAGAAAGGGATATTAAAGCAGATTGCTCCACCTGCTGTCTCTCTTAGTCCCCATTGTTTGATACAGCCACAAAAAATAATCACTGCAGCTTTAAAAAGTAATGCAGTCAACTGTTTTACCTCTCAGGCTTCCTACCTTTCCATATTGTTTTACTTTCACTTTGCAAAACAAGTTGAAAATGCCCTAGCTGGCTCTTAAATGATGATGTCACATCTGCAAGAACTCTTGCTGTAGTTACCCTGACATTTCCTCCCCCAAAGTGATGTAAGCGCTGCCTGATTTGCATGCTCTATGGAAGGGCCAGGGAACCTCCCAAATTGTGATGTCAGAACTGCCTTGCCCAGCCCACTCTTAACCTAATATTACTGGGTATATGCTGTGTGGAACTCCTTTTCTGTGTAAGTGTACCCTGTTGACTGTATTTATCTGAGGAATTTGAGGAAAATTTGCATTGCCTGCATCTTCTCCAGCTTTTTGTGGGTGTGTGTGAATGCACACAGGGAGGGTTGGTGTGTGTGTGTGTGTGTGTGTGTGTGTGTGTGTGTGTGTGTGTGTGTGTGTGCACAGGGTCCTGTGAGTGTGTGTGTGTGTGTGTGTATGAATGCACGCAGGGGGCTGGTGTGTGTGTGAATGCACGCAGGGGGGCTGGTATGTGTGTGAATGCATGCAGGGGGGCCGGTGTGTGTGTGTGTGTGTGTGTGTGTGTGTGTGTGTGTGTGTGTGTGTGTGTGTGTGTGTGTGTGTGTGTGTGTGTTCCATTCCTGGAAATATTACTGCAAAAATGTCAAACTAATATTAATTTTCTGAAAAGCTCTACTGATGTGACAAAGCACAGTGAGGAAGTACAGGCAAAAGTACACTAAAAGCTGCATAATTTTAAAAATGACCATGCATAGACATTAATTGCATCTTTTTACATAGGAAGCAAATGTTTGTCAGGATTAATAGAGAACACTACATAAGATTACATGACGTATGAGAGACTGTAATTTTCTTAAAATACCACTTAAAAAAAACATGCAACTGCTGTCATGCAAGTCCTTGAAATATATATATTTTTATAGTCTATCATTTGTTAGCTATTTAACCACAGTGTAAGGAAAAAACGGGAGTTTGGTTTGCAAAGAAGTGATTTTTCCCAGTGCTATAGAGCTTGGATCTAAATTTGACAGGAGTGCAACAAAAAAGTGTCCCACTGTATGGAAGGAAAGGCTGTGAGAAGCAAACAGTATATTAGTCTGGTCACCAGCTGTGAACTGTCAATCACATGTAAATAATGGGTCAAACTACCCTTAGCTCTTTGACAGCTAGGGAAGGAAGGTGTGAAGGGGGAGGGGACTTACCTTGAAGAACTGGATTTCTTCTGTCAATCCTGAATTCAAGTTAGCATTTCTAAGAAGAAACAGCAATAATATGCACTTTTCAGTTTTGTTCTGTGGCATTTGCACTGCTTGGGTTTGAAGTAGTCATTGAAAAAGGATAAAATGTTAACCAAAACTTGATGTTTACAACACAGCAATGAATGCCTGTAAATGAGTGCAGTGACAGGAGCTCTAGGCAAATAGTGGCAGATGTGATGCAATTTTTTTGAGACGAACAATGCATACTGGGATACATAGAGGCAGACTAAACTTTTGGAATTTCTTCAATATGCCAGACCCCATGTGGCCAGACTCAGAAATTACGTATAAAAATATCTAAAACCTGTAAATAGTCCCAGAGTGGTGTTAAAATTTAGGAAACACCAAACCATGATGAAATAAACATGTTTTTTGAGTCTGAGGGCGTGGTTGTCCTTTAATCACTCTGTATGCAACAGCCATGGTTCTGGCCAGAAACAAAATAAATAGCCTTTGCAGGTCTTGAACCCAGGACCCTGTACACTACAGTCACAATAGTTAACCACTATGCCATCACAGCAGTACATAAGACTGAGGTATCACCAAACAGATCCTCACTATAGGAAATTCAAACTGAACATGTGAAAGGAATCTATATACAGTTTTAAGTTGTATAACCTAGTACATAACATAAATATGTGAAATGGAGTACTGCATTAAGCCCAGATGTGAGGTTTCATTGTAATAAAGTGTTGAAATTCCCTAATAAACACAAGGACCCCATACAGTGTAAGTACACATGAATCATGGATACCAAACACATATATAACATGCAATGAATAATAAATCAATGCCAAAAAGCAAATAGTGTGCAAATTAAAAATTAAGCAATGCTAAGCATTGCACAGCCCAGCTTACTAGGTGTAAGCAATGTGTAGGCCAGCTAACTCAGTTTGCCCATTGGTATACCCCTTTAAGCAATGCCAACCTTAGGTAAGCAGGTTTGCCCATAGCTTAGTATTTTCAAAACCGTCCAATCACGGCAAAGTATGGGAAATCGGCCCTATTTAAACCCAACAGATGGGAATACATCTCATAACTGATTGCATCTTCCTCCTGTAGGCACTATGATTGGTATGGGAGAGGGCGTGCACTTTTGGGTGCAGTGCTAGTGCATCCAGGAGTCCAGAGAAATGGCAGGACTCTTTGTGAAAGACCATGACCAGAGACTGCTGCAGGGCTAGTACCAGGGTTCCCAATACAAAGCAGAAGCCAGGGACTGTCTTGCCCATGACCTCACCAGTGCCACTGGCATACCCTGAACTGGTGAGCAGATCAGGCATCACTATTCCGACCTGAAGCAGAGAAAGGGGGATCTCTTGGATCAGTGGATCCAAGAGGCTAGGAGGACAGGGGATATTCCAGTCATGTGTATCATTCCACTACCTGTTTAATAATTTCCAGCTCATGTATATTATGGATAGGTATGGCTAAATATTTCTCTTATGTCTTTCACAGTGGCAGATGAGCGGGCTGTGAACCAGGAAGCCCATGCCTGTAGATTGCAGCGGTTGCTACGCAAGGCAGGTTAGTAATACTCTTGCATGTACTGTCATAGGACATAAATCTAAAAGTATTAGTAAGTTAATTGCCTGTATAAAACCTGTGTTGTTTAAGGCAAGTACTGCATACACCAGAGAATATGGCAGGAAGAGTCTCATATAGGTTGTATGTAAATAAAAGCATAATAGCCTGACAATAAAGGTCTAACTGCTGGACTGCATGTGTTTACTCTGGTATCATATGGTAATGTAGAGTTGCAAACTCTTAATAGTACTTTTGTATTAAGCACTGTTACCCTCACTGTGCTACATAAATAAAATGTGTAGGAATGTCTGTATATGACTGTTGTAATTACAAGAGGTCATATAGTACAACTGAGAGAGACTTAGACAGAAAACAGTGAAAAGTAGACAACATAATCCAAATAGCACACTGAACTGAGATGTGAACTGTTGTATTTTTAGCACACACAGCCATGGTTCGAATCCTGGGAGTGGTAGTAGGCTGTATGAAGAATCATACCCCACAATTGTACAGATATGTCCAGAATGTCCAGTTAATTGGCCCATATCCACTGCCTGTCACCCTGTCCCCCTGCTAAATCAGTGGGTTGATCCCAGACGTTTAGGCAGCAAATACGAAATACAACTGATTGTCAGACATCTATAAGAACAAACCTGTCATTCTAGCAACTCCCCAAAATGTTATGAGAGTAATAAGCCAAGTATGTCCCATCTCCACCCCCGTGTTGTCAAGCTGTGACCAGAGTGCGTGCAGTAACAGAGTAAGACGTATGTGCATAATACTAATGTTGAATCTGGTAATATGTGTGGCAACATTCAGGTACTGCTAACAAACATTGCCCCCACAAGTCTGTCAGATATGAAAACTGTGCCTAGAAATAAAAGATTGATATCCTGTACTGGTACTGTTTACTCTGGTATTGTATGGCATTGTTAGTGTTGCAGTTGCTCTGAATAATAAGGTATTACTCATCACTGTGACCCACACTGTGCGACATAATAAAACTGTCAAGGAAATCCTGTATAACAGTGTAGTAATTACAAGGTCAAATTGTAAAACCACAGGAGACTTATAGACAGAAATCAGAGAAAAGATACACAGCAATATCTATATAGCACACTCAACTGTGATGGACACTGTTTTATTTTTAGCAGATATAGCCGTGGTTCAAATCCTGGTTGTGGTAGTAAGCTGTATGCAGAATCATACCCCACAAGTGTACAGAATTGTCCAGAATGTCCAGTAAATTGGCCCATATCTGCCGGCTGTTACCCTGTCCCCCTGGCATATCAGTGTGCTACTCTCTGACATGTAGGCAGCATTTCATGTCATATAACTGACTCTCAGGCCTGTACATATTTGGAAAATGTCAGTGAAAACAAACCTGTCATTGTACAAATCACAAAAGGTGTAAGAGGGCAATAGTCAAAATATATCCCGGTTCACCTGCATGTGATCAAGACATGCCCAGAGCGTGTGCAATATGAAATGGACAGGTATGTGCATAACATCAACCTGGAATCTGGGAATATGTGTAAACACAGTTAGTGTTAACAAACAATACCTCCACAGGTATACCAGGTAAGAGGTGTATACTGCAGGTAAAACAGAGTTCATGTATATATTTGTCCATACCACTGTCCAAAGTAAGGCCATAGGGTAGTGTACAAAAACCTGTAAGATACAGATCACAGCACTGACTAGAAAAGTAATGAGAACTACAAGAATATACTAGTTGTTAACTGACATCTTTCTCTCCCCCCCACCATATCTGCAACAATAAACTAAATACACAACTCAATCGGTATGTGCTCCATTAAAGCTATTGTTGGGACATATGTCCTATTGTTTGATAAATACTTAAATTTGTTCCT
>NC_056726.1:93980244-93997744 GCF_019279795.1 Protopterus annectens | reverse complement strand
TATATAACAGATATACAGACACCTATATTTATATATATATATATATATATATATATATATATATATATATATATATATATATATATATATAGACACATATATACAACATAATATATATCTACACACACACAATATGTGTATGTCTACATATATAAAAACACACACACATATGTATATAAATACATGTCCCCTATAGTTGCATCACAGTGCTGCATGCTATGTGTGAGGGAAAATCACACATATCAATACACACAAACACACACACACACACACACACATATATATATATATATATATATATATATATATATATATATATATATATATATATATATATATATATATATATATATACAGCAGTAAGTGTGTGCAACATTGACAGTTATGTGACAAGTGACCCCCTTGTTGGGATCACATTGCCCTTGCCCGTGAAGGTGGGAATGGGAATTTTGGGAAGGATAGCAGGTATATTTGTGGAAGTGGGATGGGTTGGTAGATAGAGAGGACAGCCTACAGGGGTGGTATATGACACATGTGGTGGGTAAACACCCTGGATGGTGGGTGTTGTCTGCTATGTGGAAGCCCCATGAGCCCCCATATGGAAACAATGGAAACAAGGCCCCCAGCCATTGCCAGTCACAACACAGCTTCATGGCCCTGAGGGTGCCTGGGCTGGAGGCTGAGCAGGAGGGGCATGTGGACCCTGTGATTGTGTACCGAGGGCCTCAAGGTGCTGTAGCACATCCCCCAAGTCTCTGTGGAGCTCCCTATGCAACAGACCCTGGATCTGACCTCGGGTGACAGGATCATGTTTGTATGTGCCCCTGGGGGGGGGCACCATCCCCTGAGGTTGGTTCCACCTGAAGGTAGTGCAGCACCAGTAGATGAGGAGGCCTCAGGGTGGGTCCCATGTGATGTGGCCTGGTAACATGGCTAGATGAGGTGGGAGAGGTGGTTCTGCTTGCAGCTGTTCCCTAAACATGCTATTGCATCACTGTTATAAAACATATGTGGGTAGTAATAGTCCACACAATCCTGGATCATGTCCAACAGCATACATAGATATCCACAATAACACATAATGACAGATGTGCAGCAATCACATAGCAAACAGACCACATGCATATATGGATCCATAGTGGCCCTTACAATGGCATGCAGGTGAGATTGTCCATAACAGGGCAGCAATGACAGTGTCCCCACAGGGAATATGGCTACAAACACATAGCACAAAGTGTGGTACAATGCGATATATGTCTCAATGGTAGGCAAGCTGTAGCCATATTTCTACTGAGTTGTGTGAACAGTTTGTTGTTGCAGATATGGTGGGGGTGAGACAGAGATGTGTATTAAGAACTATGGTAACCTTGCTGTATGAGTTGCTCAGACCTGTTTCCATCTTTATGTCTTTCAGGCAAGATGTCACATGGCAGGTTACCTGTGTATTCAGTGGATGAAAATGAGGTCATCATCAACCACCTGGTACAGCACTACCAGGTGCTGTTTGGAAGGACAGCCCATGAGCAGCAGGAGCGGACCACCCTGTGGAACGATCTAGTCCACAGGGTCAATGATGTAGGCCTGCATAACTGCAGTTATGAGCTGGTCTGGCATCATTGCAGTGACCTGCTTTGCAATGCCTGCTGGCATGCTGCTGCAGTTCAGGGTGACCACCTCACAACGGGGTTGGGTCATGCCATCCACCCCCCAACACGTGTTGAGGAGCTCCTCGCGAGCCTTGTGGTACCTGCCCGCCTGCACATGCAACAATTGGCAGAGACCATAGTGGAGGTGGGTGCTACCCACACACCGGCCAAGGAGGGTGCAGGTAAGGCCACAGGGCACATCAGTAGACCAATGTTGCGTATTCATCAGCATCTGTACAGGTAGATCATGCATATGTGAGATGACATATATATATATATATATATATATATATATATATATATATATATATATATATAGTCTGTTGCTGCATAGTAGTAATAAACAGATGTGCATAAGCTGTAGTATTGTGGACTTATACTGCTGATGTACTGTATTGCTGCGCCTACCATGTACCAATGCCACAACTGTGGCTACTGACATCACATCTCTCACACTCTTATGTAGGTCCTCCTGGTATACCACCAAGGCAGCAGCCTGTAGCTGGTGAGTATGGTTTATGTTCATGCTTACCAATACACTGGTCATGTAATGGCTATGGTATATTCTATGCACACACCTAACACACCTACCCATAATGCATGCCGTACATGTCTCAGTATTGTTGCTGTTAACTGCTCTGCATCACAGTGGTGACCACAATGGTGTATCGGAAGTGCATGTCATTCACCTACAATATAACTAACATCCTGTCATTGCAAAATGTGTCCACAGGGATGAACATAATGGTGGGACAAATGGCCTACAGTAGGGTCATGTGTGAAACATCACCCTTATACAGTGCTACAACAGTGTATATACTAGTATTACAACGGCAACTGTTACAGATCTACACTACAGCATATCATAATACAGTGGTCCACAAGCCTTAAAACCTGCAATGTGGTCCCAACATGAGCAATGAGTGTGTAATATGGAATCATAGGTTAGGGCAGCAAATATGGGGAATACATATCTTCACAAACACTGGAAGCATATGTGTGCACACACTCCAGATAAAATATAGTGGAAGCAGCTGTTGAGGTACTGACTGCATGCATTTGTCATGGAAATGCACCTTTCAGCAAGTACACATCCCCAATGTCACATCACATATTGGTCTGCTGTCCAAGACGTTTGGCCATCAAATGTGCACACTTACCTGCAACATAGGCAGGCGTGGCTTGCACACATCTTACATGACATGGCATTGGCCCCATACCCAACAGGTAGCACCCATGAGCTGGACATGTAGCCATACCTCACCATTGCATATACCATGGCAAACAGTGCAGACAGTCATTTATGTGGCAAGGATATATGGGACAGGAACAATGTAGGAAATAAACAGACGGCCATCCAAGACAAATGATGTCACATGTAGCAAACTGGTCATGAGGGCTGCCTAGTAACATGCCACAACACTGAGGGGGTTGCAAGAATGTCTGGCAAGTACTGGCTGTGCAGTACCCATACCAGCAATTGCCTGGACTCTGCAAGCGTGTTGCCTATGGGTTAGGATAATCAGATGTGACAGTTGTACCACAGCAAACATAAGCCAGGCCTATCTACAGGTAGTATATGCATAACAGAAGAGGTTCCCAAATGTCATGCTTTGCAATGTGTACTGGTGTACCATGACCACGCTGGAAACCTACAGACAGTAATGTGTAAGATACATGTGCTGCACAACCAATGCCTCACCCCACCTCAGGCTCACCATCCCCATCTGTACTGTGCCAGTGCCACCTGTATGTTTGCCATTCATTAGCTGGGACTAGGCTGTTACATGTGCTGTTCAGTGTTTGGGACACTGCAAACTGACAAACATGTGTATGCCATAGTTGTCAAGCATCTGCAAAAAGGCTGAAGGTGGGGAGGGGGTGTCATCATGACACACCAGTGCACTACAGCAGGGATCCCAAGGATGCTATGAATGGCTGTATCTGCACACAGTCAAGTTCAGGAACTGTGGCAGACGTAACCTGGACTCCACAGCAATAGTGACAGCAGTGTGTTAACACCAAGGGATGTGCACATGAGTTTACCTTGCAATCATGCAGAGTTGGGGGACATGTGTAGGGCAGACTGACCATATACTGGCAAATGCAGATGGCCCATGCTAGTATACCCCTGCCAAGAATAGTGACTGCTGTAGTACACATAACAGTAGGTGCAACAAACCATCATGATAAGGGCGTGCACACATATGCACCCACCGAGTGTATGCATTGTGGTCAACATCAGTACACCTAATACATTTGTTAGACACTGCATTTGAATGTACAGGACATATGCCACATATCAGGCTCATGTAATGTTAACATATGCAGTGATGTGGTCCCATGGCATATCAAGGAAGAGTGCATCATATCAATAAGGGTGTGTACACACCACATAGCCACCATAAGGTTTGACGGTTGTCAGTGTAATAGTATCATATTGGTCATACATGCACCGCTGATGTTGAGATCTGTAAATCAGACATCAGGCATTCACAAATGACATCTGTCCACATATCATCCAAGGTATGTGTCGGACAAACACATAGGGGCTGTGAGCATTAGAGCAGACATAACTGACACAGTAATATACATTCAGCAATGGTGTGTACACCTGTGAGGTATGGTGCACAGTACATGGCAGGGTGAAGAAGAGGTGCATAGCCATACTGTTTACATGGGTGCACTGTTTTCCAGGGGAAGGGACATCACCTACTAACACAACCCACACGTCACACACATGTATACTGTTGTTAGCATAGATTGACTATATCTGCACTGCATGCTGCTGAGTAACATATGTTATGCATGTCAACAGATGGGTAATGGAGGTTCTGTGTACTATCTTTCTGCAACCTCACCTGTAGGTATATGTGTGTGTGTGTGTGTGTGGGGGGTTGTTTTGTCTGTAGGTGCAATCTGGTGGAATGGAGAGGGGTTGATGCATGTAGGATGTGTGTGTGCATGTGTGTGTGTTTGTGTGGGTGTTCATGTATGCAGATGTGTGATTATGCAGTTGTTCATATGTCAGTACTTCCCTTTGGAGTCATGCAGTACATGGGCATGGACTGACACATGAGACACCATGAATACTTGTCTGATATGTAATTTCAGGACAGCTGATAGTATAATAAGGTGCGTAGCATGGAACATGCATTGGGAGGGAAACTAGACACCAGGTATACCCCTTAAAACTGCAATCAGTAGAAAGGTGAATGACTACCCATGTATGCAGCACTACAGAGGCACTGGAGAATTACTAGACAACACCAGGGAGTGTACCCATATATTACTGTTGTCCACATAATAAGTTGGTTGAGCAGCAGATCTTGCATCTACTGAGGAATAGTTATGTATGACACTCCAGTGCAATACATTATTGAGTGAATGTAGTAACCCCTAACATATGGGGGCCATGCTCATGATGTCTGGACATACCCAGGATGAACACTGGATGACAGCAGTAAGGCCTTGTAAAACCTACTGCAATCAATTCAAGGAGGTAATGGAGTAACAGGTCTTGTGTTGTAATCACTTGTCTAGGCATTTAGAAGAATGATACTTTAATGAGTGGTATTAATTTACTGTATGTTACCAAGTATGATGCAGGATGGGGAACTTACGTGAATAAACTTGGGACTGTCTGTTAACTCAGGGACAGGTAGGTATTATAGTGGAATTTCAGTGTGTGTGTGTGTGTGTGCGTGTGTGCGTGTGTGCGTGTGTGTGTGTGTGTGTGTGTGTGTGTGTGTGTGTGTGTGTGTGTGTGTGTGTGTGTGTATGTGTGTACTGTTATGCAATGCCATACAGGTCTTAAAGTGCATTTCTTGTTTTCCCCTCACAGGTTGGGAGATGGGTCAGGGTCCCTCCTACATGCAATCTGATGTTGGTGTCCATACATACACCGAAAATGATGATAGGACTGTTGAGGCACAGGTGGGGTTGTCAGAGGCTGAAACTGCACCATTGTTTGACATCCCCTTGTTATCCACCCCAACCCCGCACACAGTCACAATGCCTATAGATACCCTATCACCAGTAGCCATAGCAGAGGGACAGTTGGCGGTTGGTGGCAGTGCACAGGAGAGTGTGGTATCTATGCCTGCTCTGTCTGGACACAGCAAGCATAGCCAGATGTCTGGCAGGGCACCACATAGGCAGGTGTACTGGGGTGCTGATGGGAGGGCCGCTGGTCATCATGCCCCTGGCAGATGTGCCACAACTGATACCACTAGACACATGTGTCAGACTGTCATGGGGGCGCAGGCATGTATGGAACTGTACACCAGACAGGGTCTGAGGCTGCAGAGGGCTGCTTTATCATCTGTAAGTGACAACTTACATGAACTTGCAGGTGCCCTCCATGATTATACAGAGGTCATGGATAGATGGTTGGATGAGATGGTGGGCCACATCGATCATGGATTGTCTGTGCTAGAACAAGTGGTGGGAGTTGGGTGATGGCCGTGTGGATGTAGGCCAACAACACCAACAGCTGGTGGTCGACGTGGATGTGCAAGGGCACCAAGCCGCTCCCTTAGTGGCAGTACCAGCCCCAGCATTGCAGGGGGGCACTGCCCACACCACTCCATAGCAAGCCACATGCACATGGCACTGGCCAGTCCCAGGAGGGACCTGGTTCCAGGGTCATATGTCATCATTAGGGGAGAGTACCATATCGAGGCCTGTACCTGGACATGTCCATGGAACCCCTGGCAGGCACAGTCTGCGTGTCCATGGCCAGAGGCGGTGAGCTGCACACCCAGCCAGGTATGGTCTGCAGCTGTCCAAGAAACACATGTATACGGCAGCCACATGGCAGAACTGTGTGCATGCATACCCACACACTATACAAACATACCTAGGGCAACCCCATACCTACAAACACCACATCAACATGCCCATATCAGAAAATTACACCCCTCACCCACAAACATGGTGTCAAATGTATGGCCCACCCTTGGTCTCTGGCAAAACAACAACACACACTGTGCATATGATAATACCTGTGCCACATCCCTGTCATCCATAGCATTGATGCAGGGACAGGCTAATATGGTTCTGATGCACATGGTGACTGTACTACAGTGAACTAATGTACTGCTGTGTAACATGTTGTCAGCAGTAATGTTTAATGCTTACATGTCAGGTAGTGTAGCTGTCCAGCTATGATGCATTATAGCTGTTAGTAACACTGAGTTATTGTGGTCTCCATAATGTTATCCATTTGTGTTGTAGTTGTACATGTGTTAGCAGGAGGATGGTCTGCAGTCATATCTCAAAAGGGGTATGGCAATGTGGTGACACCATGGCTGTGACATATCCTGGGTACAGATGAACACATGCCACAGGTCTGTATTACTGTTACTGCCTGTGTTACATGGACAGGTAATCCCCTGGGACATGTATAATCAGCAACCTGAAGTAGATCCCTCGCCATACATGCATACTCTTACTTAGCGACACTGGGATTAGACCCCTACCTAGGTATGTAGTGCTACTGATGTGTGTGGCTTTCATTGTACATACCACACAGCATTTAGGATGAGGTGTGTTCCAGGTTACATGTAGAACATCCCCAGGCATGTACAGTATGGTAATGGGGAATGTAATGGTTGTATATGGACAATACATAGTGTGACATACCATCATATACACATTAACAGACACATAACAGGCAAACACACATCCAAGAGACCTGGGCCTATCAGTGCTAACTAACCTGTCAGTGTGTCCAATGTGTTACAGGTAGGCTGCACACAGCACATGCATAACTGGGCTGGATTGTTCATAGGTTCATAGGTAGGTACTAGGCTATTGGCCCTAGGGCCTATATAAACCTAGTCAAAAGGTACCATGGCTTTCGCCACCCAAGAAAATTATTTTCCTGTGCCACTGTCGAGCAGAGCCACAGAAGTGATCCCTGGGGTGAATTTCCTATTTCCCATCCAATCATCAAGATTTTTCTTGAAGAGTGCTAATGAGGAGCTTTGTTTGATATAGATAGGTAGTTTGTTCCAGAGTATGGGAAGTCTCTGGGACAGGAATCTATCCCTCCAGCATGTTCTCTTTATTGTGGTGACAAGGTTTAAGTCCCTAGAGTGTGTAGCTCAGAGGGATTGGGATTTATTTAAGTGGAGCATGTCCAAAAGCTCTGAGTTTGACATAGCTTTGTGTGTTAGGCAGAGATCGCCTCTGAGTAGGTGATATGTGATGGAGTAAAGTTGCAGTTTTTTGAGATGGTCTGTGTAGGGCATCTATTTGAGGCTGGTAATCCTCTTTGTGAGGTATTTCTGTGGCCTTTCCAGTTGTTGTAGATGTCTTGTGAGGTACATACCAAAAGGGGCATTGTACTCTATAATGGGTCTAATGAGTGATGAGTAGAGGGGAACAATGACCTCTTTTTTCCTGGATGAGAAACCTTTTGTGATGAGGTGTGCCACATAGAAGGATTTCCTGACTACTGTGACAATGTGATTATCAAAGAAGAGACTACTGTCCACCTGTGTCCCAAGGTCTCTTATCACAATTTCGGTGTTAAGTAGACTACTGCCTATGTGGTAGTTCATGGGTACAGAGTTTTTACCAAAAGGGATGACTATGCACTTTTGGCATTGAACTTGAGGCCATGGCTTTGACACCAGGCATCTGTCTCAGCGAGGCCCTTTTGTAGGATGTCCACATCTTTTGAAGTTTTGATTATGGCTCCTAGTTTGCAGTCATCTGCGTACTTCATTAGCCAAAGACCTTCTGTGTTAGCCTGTACTTCAGAGAAGTAGATACCAAACAGGAGAGGATCCAGGACTGAACCCTGTGGTACTCTACTTGTCACTGGTCTGAAGTTGGATTTGGAGTCTGCTACATTCACAGTGTGGGTTCTATCAGTGAGCCAGTTGGCATCCCATCTTGTGACATAGGGATTTATACCTAGTTTAGTGAGTTTATCTATAATTCTAGAGTGGGAGATGGTGTCGAAAGTCTTGGCAAGATCTAGATAGGCTGTCTGAACCACCTTACCCTCATCTACAGCTTTGGTGACCATTTCAAAGAAGTCTATCAGGTTTAGGAGACATGATCTGCCTTTTACAAACCTGAACTGGGTGGGGGTCCAGAGTTTGGAGATTACCATTGTCATTGTTTATAAGTTCCATGATGATACGTTTCATTGCCTTGCAGACCAGGCTTATCAGGCTAATGGGGTAGTAGTTTTTGGGGTCCGTGGTGGCTCCCCCTTTGTGGAGTGGGATAACCGTTGCTGTGTGCCATTCAGTGGGCACATAGCCTAAGGTGAGGCTATGATTGAACATGGTACTTAGGTGGGGTGCCAGTTTGTTCTGTTGTTCATGTAGAACGCAGCCTGGGATGTTGTCAGGTCCCATGGATGCTGTGTTCTTGGCTTTGGAGAGTGTGTCTTTTACCTGTGCAGCTGTGATTACAGGAACTTTGCATTCTCCCAGTATACAGATGGGCCCTTTAGGGGATCAGAAGGGGGTAAAGTTAGCACTGAACCTATCTGCCAGCATGTTGGCAATATCAGTTGGTTCTGTATATTTAGTGCTATTGTGCTGTAACTCAGAGCAGATCTGAGTGTTGCCATTGAGATTCTTGACATAGCTATAGAATGCTTTGTGGTTGTCTTTAGAGTCAGTGGTGATTTTGTTTTCATAACTAGCTTTGGAGGATTATATGAGGGATCTCAGCTTCTTACTGAGGCTGACCAGGGAGTTCCTCCAATCATGGGATTTTACTCTTTTTTGCAACAGTTTCTTTCTTCTGTTGTAGAGTTTGTTTATGGCAGGGGACCACCAGATAGGCTTCTTTTTTCTGGAGGATAGCATCTTGGTTCTGTTAGGGATTGCATGATCCATGCACTCGTGTAAGTGCTTATAAAGTGCATTTGTGTAGGATTTAGCAGTCATACCTCTATTGTCTGTTAGCATGGGTGTCATGAAGTTTGCCACTTCTGTCTTAAGAAGCGTGAAGTTGGCTTTGGAGAAATTTTTTACGGTGGATTTCCCTAATGTGGGTGGGGGAGGGATGTGGATGTCTAGGGTGATTAGCTTGTGGTCAGATCTGACCAACGAGGAACTGACCTCTGGTTTGGACCACCGGTTGCCCATGTTGGTAATAACCAGGTCTAGGATACTGCTGCCCCTGGTGGGGGTGTGGATAAGTTGATCCAAGGAATTGGAATTTATGAATTCCAGAAAACACTGAGCACAAGAGTTGGTACATGAGTAGTTTTCACAATTAATGGTGGGGTAGTTAAAATCGCCCTTTATTAGGGTGTTAGGTTGTACCCTAGTATTTTCCAATGTATCAAGGAATGAGGAGTGGGAATCCAGGGGCATGGTGGGGGATCTATAGCAAGCTCCAATTTGGATTGCGGCCTTCCCCAGAGTTAGTTGCACTTGGATAATCTCTGATGCATTTTGCTGAGCAACTAGCCTGGAGGTGTGGATATCCTTAATGAATATGGACACGCCTCCGCCTTTAGAGTTTTGGTCCAGGTTAGGTGGCCGAAAGGTGTGGTATGAATTATAGCCTGGTAATGCAGGGGTACTCTCTGGAGTCTTGAACCAGGTCTCTGTCACTGCACAGATGTTGATGTTCTCCATTTAAAGGAGTCCCTCGTGTGAGTGCATTTTGAGGTTTAGACTTCTAGCACTGAGGAGCAATACCCTCAAATTCTGCTTGCTTGTACCTGTAATGGTGGTGAATTTGTCATTTGAACCTTGCCTAACAAGGCACTATAGGGGTGGCTAGAGTCTTAGGCAATATCCGGAATCCCAGGGGCAACTGGTGCTGGCCATCTCTGGCAAAGCATCGTGGTTTGTCGATCATGTCATCCCAGACAGACAGATACTGGATCCCCTTAGAATGACACCAGAAGCTTAGCCAATTGTTGAAGTCAATCATTTTGTCATTGTACTGTGGTATCATTCTGGGTAATGGCAGGATGCTACTCAGGGCTAGGGTCATACCTGCCTGGGTTACAAGATCGAACAGCTCCTCCATGTCCCTTTTCATGTAGTCCAGGGAGGTACATCTCAGGTCATTCACACCAACATGGACAATGACAGAGTCATATTTGTACTTGTTGTGGAGTGACCTGAATGCATGCATTATGTGGCAGATCCTGGTACCCGACAGGCAGCTGACAGTAACTTTCTCCTTATTTAGCCTGGTGATTGGAACATCAGTGTGCCTGACTATAGATTCACCTATGACTAGAGTGCTGGGTACCTTGTTATACCTTATGGGCTGTGGTTGAGTGGCACACTGAGTTTGTGGGTTATGTGTCATTTGGGTTGTGTTGGGGGGGGTGGAGGTTGCTTGTGTTTCTGCTTTGGAGGTCCCTGTTGCTTGGGCAGGTATTTACTGAGAGCTTCCATGAATGTAGGTGTGTGTTTTGTGTTTCTATGTGTGTGTTTTGGTGGTGTAGGTTTAGAGGGACTATGTGATGAGTGTGGTGTGGTGCAAGTGTTTACCTTCTCCTCTTGACTGTCTAGTCCAGTCTTGGGTGAAGAGAGCTTTGCTTCCAGTTTGGCTATATAAGTGCATCTCTCACAGGTTGTAGTGTTGGGTGGTAGGAGGAGAGGGTTGTCTGTGTACATGAGGCAATTGCTGCATTTCCCCAAGATGCCCAGATTCATCAGGTAGACAGGAGAAAACACCAGGAGCTGACCCTTAGACATGCCTAGATAGGTGCTTATTTGTTAAGTACTAGAAACTGTTTTCCTCTTGACAAGTGAGGAAAGTTGACTGCTGTAGTAATTTGTAGCTTATATAGTGCTTACAATGAGTTCTGAACAAGTGCTGAGCTCAAAGAATCAGACTTGAGTGCTGAAACTAAAAAAATACTGGCTAGTTATAAGAACAAAATTAAGCTAGAAGGTTTCCCTCCAACAGAGAACGGCTTGGGGGCTCAGAAGCCCACAAACAGTCCTGGACACAGGAAATTGGTATCCAGACTAGACTACCCACATGAAAGGCAGGAAACAAGCTTAGAATTTTTTTAAGTGGAAAGAGAGAAAAGAGGAGCAGAAACTAAGTGTATTGGCCTTCTCAAATGTTCTCCCTGTATTAAGTAGAATGAGGTAATAACACTAGACTGGGAGGAGTGTCCCAGATCAAATTTACAGTAGAGGCGGACAACTGCAAAGCACCAACTATAGGAACAGCATGCGAATAGGGAGGGACTGTGGGAAACAAACTGCAGAAATGTTTCTCACATCAGAAAAACTGCAGTGAGCCTTTAAATGAAAGTTTTAAACAGATAAATGAGCCTCTAGAGAAAGCTTTTAACTGCAAACAAGTTATATGACACTCTCCTTGGTAGGAGATCAGAATCAAACAACCCAAACAGATGCTTAATAAAAGTGGACATTTTCCAGTTAATACCTCAAACACAGTGAAACTAGCTAGAAAAGTATGCAGTAGACAAAGTGCTATAAATAGCTAAAAAAAAAAATAAGCAAAAAAACAGGATACTTAATGTTATATATTATAGATCCGAGTTTGCTCAGTGTCCTTTCTTTGATTAGCTCAGTGTGAAATGGCAGAAACACTCACAAACTTAACTTCTTAGGTAACAGAAAGTTGAAACCTGAGACAACTTAAAAAAAAAGCTCAAAAGAACCAATGAAGTGCTTACTCTAAGCTGTAGTCCAGGTGACCCCAGTCAGCCAATGACCTTAAACAATCCTCTCTCACTGAAATGCCTAATGGCTTTGGCTAAACCAAGATGTCCTTGAACATGTGCTCAGACACACAGCCTCCACAAACACTAGGCCCAAACACAAGCCTGAATATGGACAATGCTACAAATATCCACACTACTTAGGTAGAAACAAACTGCAGAAATGTTTCTTACAGCAGAAAAGCAGCAGTGAGCCTTTAAATGAAAGTTTCAAACAGATAAAGGAGCCTCTAGAGAAAGCTTTTAACTTAGGGTTGCCAACTGTCCAGAATTCTTCTGGACTGTCCAGAAATAAAGGACACAGTCCGGAATACGGAGACTGCCTTTTCTTGTCCGGAGAAAATGAAATCTTTTCTTTCAATTAAAAAAAAAAAAAGTATTTTTTTTAAAGGGTGTTCTTCTTTAAGAACACCCTTTGCGTCTGGTCATCGTCCCACAGACACAGAAGCCGAGATTCTCATTCATGTGATGTCTTCATCTTCCATGCAGCAGGTGGAATTTGAATTCCAGTCTCCACTTTCTTGAAGATGTTTGGACTGCAGCAGCCCACCACGAACTGTCGGATAAATGAGAGAGGTAGGACTGTTTGTGTGTGTATGTATGTGTACAATGAAGCCTGAGAAAAGGCGACTACATTTGGGACTGGTACCTTCTTCAATAACTTCTTCTGGTTAAGACCAATGGAGGATGCCAAATGTTAAGGCAGGCAGGCCCTCTTCACTACCATGAAGCTGAAAGTTGATGGAAATCTGAAAAAAATATACTCGCCGCTGTTATCAGTGATCTGAGAGACTGAGACCCCTAGAGATATTTATTTCATGAGTCAGAGTAACGGGTGTGTTTGCATTGTGTAAATGTATTTATATGCCTCATATAAAGCCTGCATTGTTCTTGTGTATCACTCTTGGAGAAACTCTTTGGCCATTTTAGTCTACAAAAGCACTAACAGTTTACAAAATACAACCCAAATCTGTCAAGGTCCAGGGTGTAATGTGCTACTGTTCTGTACAGGTTGAAAAGCATTAAGACTGCCAATATTTTAAGTACACGTCCATGAAAATAACAATGCAGTACAAAAATCACTGTTGCATATTAAAAACATTTTGTGCAGGAGGTATACTCCCATACCTCTGTTACTTATATATACTAACTGAGGTAAAAATTCCTTCTGCTCACACTTGCAGTTTCAGAATTTCAAGAAAAGCACTTATTTCCTTAGCCTTGTAGTGCAAACCTGAAAATTTGTAGTGCCACACTTTTTTCTGTCTGTGTAAGGAATATTGCACTATAAATTCATGTGTGATGCTCATGATTTGCATACTGCTGATGGAATGCAGAGATAATTGAATGGTATGTGCTTGCCTGTTTGTTTTATGCCCTTTTCCAACTACATTTCAGATATGTGAGAAAATCAGTGCTGTTGGGTTTAAGCTTATATTTATGTATGCTATATTTAAATGTATAAAGATAATATTTTTCTTTTACTTTTGTTTTGTTTTAGATGGCACTTTAACACTTGTTTTTGTTTTGTGGTTAGCAGTTTTCAGGCTTGCATTAACATTCCAGTTGACTTGCAGCAGACTGGTAGTAATTCTAAGATTCGGAAAATGTTTGTCATTTTTGAATTTATTTTATTGCCCCTATTGGTTTCACAGTTACATATTTTGAAATATCTGCAGGTTTAAAAGATCACACAGTATGTGTTGGCAGGCAGATGTGTTAAATATCATTAACTGTAATGTTTTCTGAAATTTTCTAGACTTTTCTTCATGCTTATCATGCCCGATGCCCCTTGGTTCATTAGCTAACAGTCTTCTTTTGTCTGGCATATAACGAAGCAACAGTTTATTTTCCTGGTATAGGTTTCATTTCTGTCATTTACTGGATAAAGTGTGTGTTTGTATGTGAGATAGAAAACAAAAAGCATTGTACACAAGGAAATATCAAACTGGGTCTTTTCATACTATGTGCACTGATATTCTGAAAGGTGTTTTAGAAAATAGAGCTTTGTCAACTTTTTTTTGTTCCTAAATACTGTTTAGGTCAAGATAAAGGGCAGATTATCAGCTTATCATTTTTTAATGTAAATAGACAATTTCTTCTTCAAGGGCAGCAGGCACTGAATTTGTAATCACATACTGAAATATAAAGTTGTTTGCTAGCAGTAACCTTTTCATTAGTTACAGATCTCTTTAATGTAGAATTATTCAGATGACTTTTACTTCTACAGAGATTTTGCATACTGACTGATATTGGTGGATTGTAATGATAGAAGTTTGAGTAGTCTTTTATGGTTGAAATATTCAGAATTAGGCAGTTTTTTCATTATTGGTTCATATGTTTTGTTTCATTGCTTACTGGAAAATGTTCAAAACTATAAATTTAAAACATGCTCTAACACATGGTGCTGTATTATTCAAGGGACATAATTTAATTATCATATATTATAATTTAATACAATCAGGAAGGTGAATCAAATAACTTTTGCATGGTCCTAAAAATGAGTGCAAGGGGCCTATGAAAACAGCCCAAAGGTAAACTTAACCCACCAGTGGCCATTGTGGCCAGATGCATTTTCTTTGAACTTGGGTTTCAGTGCTGTTTCAGTGACTAAGTTTCAAAGGAAGAGAAGTTTTAATGCCAAGTCTGTCTTCACTGTGAGACTGTATTGCTTTGTTGATCAAATATGTATGGCTTGTACTATAAAATTTGAAATAAAAGTTTTAAATTAAATCAAAATAAATGTAATCATTGTAGAAGCAAAGCAGAAGACAGTATGCACACAGAGTTCTGAACAGTGTTTATGGCAACTGGAGAGAAATAACCAAGTAATGGGATAGTGAAATGGCTGCGTGGGGATATCAAAATTAAACACATTTTGCTTTCACGTACATGTCCAGAATTTGTGACATGGAAAGTTGGCAACCCTATTTTAACTGCAAATAAGTTATATGACACTCTCCTTGGCAGGAGATCAGAATCAAACAACCCAAACAGATGCTTAATAAAAGTGGCCAATTTCCAGCTAATATCTGACACACAATGAAACTAGCTGGAAAGGTATGCAGTAGACAAAGTGCTATAAATAACTCGAAAAAATAAGCAAAAAAACAGGATACTTAATGTTATATATTATAGATTTGAGTTTGGTCAGTGTCCTTCCTTCAATTAGCTCAGTGTGAAATGGCAAAAACACTCACAAACTTAACTTCTTAGGTAACAGAAAGTTGAAACCTGAGACAACTTTAAAAAAAGCTCAAAAGAACCAATGAGATGCTTACTCTAAGCTGTAGTCCAGGTGACCCCAGTCAGCCAATGACCTTAAACAATCCTCTCTCATTGAAATGCCTAATGGCTTTGGCTAAACCAAGATGTCCTTAAACATGTGCTCAGACAAACAGCCTCCACAAACACTAGGCCCAAACACAAGCCTGAATATGGACAATGCTACAAATATCCACACTACTTAGGTAGAAACAAACTGCAGAAATGTTTCTCACAGCAGAAAAGCAGCAGTGAGCCTTTAAATGAAAGTTTTAAACAGATAAAGGAGCCTCTAGAGAAAGCTTTTAACTGCAAACAAGTGATATGACACTCTCATTGGCAGGAAATCAGAGAATCAAACAACCCAAACAGATGCTTAATAAAAGTGGACAATTTCCAGTTAATACCTCACACACAGTGAAACTAGCTAGAAAAGTATGCAGTAGACAAAGTACTATAAATAACTCGATAAAATAAGCAAAAAAAAAACAGGATACTTAATGTTATATATTATAGATCCGAGTTTGCTCAGTGTCCTTCCTTTGATTAGCTCAGTGTGAAAATCCTGTGTTATCAGTTACCTGTATGGTTGATGCTGACAGTGGTGACCATACAGTGGTACATGGGACATGTACCGGGGGTACCATGGTGCAATGACAGTGTACACAGCACCCACACCCCACTGTGGATATTGTACACACTTAAACCCATGATGACACTCTGACATACCCACCATCACACATTGATCAGTACTGCAATACAACCTATTGTCCATCCCAACAGTGGTACTACAGGGATATGCATCTATTGCACATGCCACAGGCATAGTAGGGTGACACATTGTCATGCTTCTCCTATGGGCAGCAACATCACTGTCCATAATACTGTGTGGCAATGCATATTGTAATAGGAGTATGTGGCCTCAGAATGCTGTACCCTACAGATATACACACATGCACACATATACACACTTGCCAGAACTCAGTGGGTATCCCATGCCTATCAACCCATTTGTACACAGTGTTGTGCTGGTACTGCAAGGTTCAGGCAGCCTTTAGGGAGAGGAGTATAACAGGGTACATGTAATGTCTGGTACAGCAGCAGCCACATCTAACTATGGCAATGGGTGTTGTGGTGGGTGTGAAGGCCCTCATAGTATTCCCAACTACAGGTGTACTAACACACAGACACTGATATCCTCAGTAATGTACATGTACACATTTGTCAGTACTGGGGTGCATCCCTGCAGGTGGTCATAGGTGTGTACTTGGCTATTGTCCATGGAGAGATGGGAAGTGTAGGGGATGTGTGTACAGTGGTATCATGCCACCTGGCATGTGCCAGCAGGCAATCTATCTACAGACACCACTGTTGTAACCCTCAGGCTGAGAGTGACATGCATCAGCCAATCCTATGGGTGCCTCTTGCAAATGGTCAGTGAGGTGATCCAGCTGACATGTATGCAATATGTATGACAAAACATGGTTAGCATTTGTGTTAGAGACCTGTACCCAAGCATGTTCTGTTGACTGTGGTAGTGTAGTGGAGATACCCATGGCATGTAGTGCATACAGGGTGTGGTGTCCTATCTGTGCCAGTTATAACACAGCTGGGCAGACATGGCAGTGTCAGTCAAGCATAGGTTGACTGTACATATCCAAGCTGGATACCTGCTATCTGCACATCTGTACAGGGACTGACAGACATCAGTTTGCCAACTAGCTGTGCAGTAGGATGAATGTGTTGATAGATAGACGTCTGACACCAATATGTATACCATTACTACATGTTGGCAGCCCTCATTAATGTGCTATACAGACAGTAGTCTACAGTTAATTTCCACATGTCAGATCATTATCCAGTAGGGGATATATACTGTGACACAGCT